>NW_012304791.1:0-2895 GCF_000151885.1 Dipodomys ordii
CAGCAGGGACAAAGCTGGACACAGCGGGGTACACAGAGGGACACAGCGGGGACGCAGCGGGGAAACAGCGTGACACAGCAGGACATAGCGGGACACAGCGGGGCACACAGCAGCACAAAGCGGGACACAGCGGGGCACAGCAGAGACACAGCGGGGGACACAGCGGGACAGAGTGGGGTACACAGCTGGGGACACAGCGAGGACACAGCGGGACACAGCGGGACACATCGGGGACACTGCGGGAACATAGCAGGACACAGCGGGGTACACAGCGGGACACAGCGGGACACAGCTGGGGACACAGCAGAGACACAGCGGGACACAGCGGAACACAGCGGGAGACAAAACGGGAGACAGCGGGGCACACAGCGAGGACACAGGGGGACACAGAGGCGACACAGAGGGGACTCAGCGGGGGACACAGCGTGGGACAAAGTGGGACACCACGGGACACAGTGTTACACAGCAGGACACAGCGGGGACACAGCAGGAAAAAGCGGGGGACACAGCGGGACACATTGGGCCACAGCGGGGGACACAGCGGGGGACAGCGGAGACAGAGAGTGGCCACAGCGAGACACAGCGGTGACACAGCTGGACACAGCGGGGTACACAGCAGGACACAGCGGGCACAAAGCGGGGACACAGAGGGACACAGCGGGACACAGCGGGGACACAGCGGGACAAAGCGGGAGACACAGTGGGACACAGCAGGCACACAGCGGGGACACAGTGGGACACAGCGGGACACAGCGGGGGACACAGCGGGGACACAGCGGGACAAAGCGGGAGACACAGTGGGACACAGCAGGCACACAGCGGGGACACAGTGGGACACAGCGGGACACAGCGGGGGACAAAGCGGGACACAGAGGGGGACCCAGTGAGGACACAGCGGGACACAGCAGGGGACACAGCGAGGACACAGCGGGGGACACAGCGGGGGACACAGCGGGACACAGCGGGGAACACAGCGAGGAAACAGCGGGACAAAGCGGTGACACAGCGGGGACTCAGGGGGTGACACAGCGGGACACAGCCGGGGACACAGCAGAACACAGCGCGGGACAAGGCGGGACACAGTGTGGGACAGAGCGTGGGACACAGCGAGACACAGCGGAGACAAAACTGGACACAGCGGGGTACACAGAGGGACACAGCAGGGACACAGCGGGAAAACAGCGTGACACAAAAGGACACAGCGGGACACAGCGGGGGACTCAGCGAGGACACAGCCCCACACAGTGGGGGACACAGCAAGGATAGAGCAGGAAACAGGAGGGACACAGCAGGACACAGCGGGACACAGCGCGGGACACTGCGGGACACAGTGTGGGACAGAGCGTGGGACACAGCGAGACACAGTGGGGACAAACTGGGACACCACGGGACACAGTGGAACACAGCGGGACACAGCGGGGACAGTGCGGGAACATAGCGGGACACAGCGGGGTACACAGTTGGGGACACAGAGACACAGCGGGACCCAGCGGGACACAGCGTCGATACAGCCGGGACACAGCGTTACACAGCAGGGTACACAGCTGGGGACACAAAGGGACACAGCGGGGGACACAGCGAGGACACAGTGGGACACAGCGGGGTACACAGCGAGGACACAGCGGGACACAGCGGGACACAGCGTCGATAATGGCGGGGACACAGCGGGACACAGCGGGGTACACGGCTGGGGACACAACGGGACACAGCCGGTACATCGCGGGACACAGCGGGACACAGCGGGGGACACAGCGGGACACAGCAGGGTAAACAGCAGGGGACACAGCGGGACACAGCGGGGGACACAGGGGAGACACTGCGGGACACAGCGGGGGACACAGCGAGGACACATTGGGACACAGCGGGGAAACAGCCGGACTCAGCGGGGGACACAGCGGGTGACAAAGCCGGACACCACGGGACACAGTGTGACACAGCGAGACACAGCGGGGACACTGCATGGACACAGGAGAACACACCCAGGGACACAGCGGGACACAGCAGGACACAGCGGGGGACACTGCGGGGAACAGCAGGGGAGAAAGATGGGACACAGCGGGACACAGCGGGGACACAGTTGGACGCAGCGGGGTACTCAGCGGGACAGAGCGGGCGCACAGTGGGGACACAGCGGGATACAGCAGGACAAAGCGGGACACAGCGGGACACAGCGGGGGACACAGCGGGGGACACAGCGGGGGACAGAGCGACGACACAGCGGGACGCAGCGGGACATAGGGGGACTCAGCAGGGTCACAGTGGGACACAACAGGACACAGCGGGACACAGCGGGACACAGCGGGGACACAGCAGGGACACAGCGAGGGACACAGCGGGACAAAACGGGACACAGCATGGGACACAGCAGGACACAGCGGGGGACACAGCGGGGGACAGAGCGGGACACAACAGGGACCACAGCGAGGACACAGCGGGACCCAGCGGGGACAAAGCTGGACAAAGCGGGGTATACACAGCCAGACACAGCGGGGCCACAGCGGGGACACACCGGGACACTGAGGGTCACATCAGGGACACAGCGGGATAAAGCGGGACACATCAGGACACAGCGGGGGACACAGCGGGACACAGTGGGGACACAGTTGGGACACAGCGTGGGACACTGAGGGGCACAAACGGGACAACACGGAACAGAGCGGGACACAGTGGGATAAAGCGGGACACTGCGTGGATACAGCGGGACACAGCGGGGGACACAGCAGGACACAGCGGGACACAGAGGGGGACAAGGCGGGACACAGCGGGGGACAGAGCGGGGGACACAGCGAGACACAACGGGTACAAAGCGAGACACAGCAGATTACACAGTGGAACACAGCGGGCACACAGCCGGGATACAACGGGACACAGTGGGGAAAGAGCGGGACAAAGCGT
>NW_012304792.1:0-2895 GCF_000151885.1 Dipodomys ordii
TGCTGTGTCCCCGCTGTGTCCCGCTGTGTCCAGCTGGGTCCCTGCTGTATCCACGCTGGGTCCCGCTGGGTCCTGCTCTGTCATCCCTGTGTCCCCCGCTGTGTCCCGCTCTGTCCCCCGCTGTGTCTCTGCTGAGTCCCCGCTGTGTCCCGCTTTGTCCCGCTGTGTACTGCTGTGTCCCCCGCTGAATCCCGCTGTGTCCCAATGTGTCCCAATGTGTCCCCGCTCTGTCCCCCGCTGTGTCCCGCTGTGTCCTCCCTGTGTCCCCAGCTGTGTCCCCCGCTGTGTCCCGCTGTGTCCCGCTGTGTCACACTGTGTCCCGTGGTGTCCCACTTTGTCCCACGCTGAGTCCCCCGCTGAGTCCCCTCTGTGTCGCCGCTGTGTCCCCCTGTGTCGCTGTGTCCCCCGCTGTCTCCTGCTTTGACTCCCGCTGTGTTCCACTGTGTCCCGCTGTGTCCCCGCTGTGTCCCCAGCTGTGTCCCACTGTGTCCCGCTGTGTACCCCTCTGTGTGCTGCTATGTTCCCGCAGTGTCCCCGCTGTGTCCCGCTGTGTCCCGCTGTGTCCTCGATGTGTCCCCAGGTGTGTACCCCACTGTGTCCCGCTTTGTCCCTGCTGTATCGACGCTGGGTCCCGCTGGGTCCCGCTGTGTCCTCCCTTTGTCCCCCGCTGTGTCCCGCTGTGTCCGGCACTGTGTCCCGCTGTGTCTACTGCTGTGTCCCCGCTGTGTCCCGCTGTGTCCAGCTGGGTCCCTGCTGTATCCACGCTGGGTCCCGCTGGGTCCTGCTCTGTCATCCCTGTGTCCCCCACTGTGTCCCGCTCTGTCCCCCGCTTTGTCTCTGCTGTGTCCCTGCTGTGTCCCGCTTTGTCCCGCTGTGTACTGCTGTGTCCCCCGCTGAATCCCGCTGTGTCCCAATGTGTGCCAATGTGTCCTCGCTCTGTCCCCTGCTGTGTCCCGCTGTGTCCTCCCTGTGTCCCCCGCTGTGTCCCGCTGTGTCCCGCTGTGTCCTCCGCTGTGTTCCCTGCTGTGTCCCGCTGTGTCCCCCGATGTGTCCCACTGTGTCCTTGCTGTGTCCCATGCTGTGTGCCGCTGTGTCCTCGATGTGTCCCCCGCTGTGTCCCGCTGTGTCCTGCTGTGTCACGCTGTTTCCCCTCTGCGTCCCCGCTGTGTCCCTCTGTGTACCCCGCTGTGTCCAGCTTTGTCCCCGCTGTGTCTCGCTGTGTCCCACGCTCTGTCCCCCACTGTGTCCCGCTCTGTCCCCCTCTGTGTCCCGCTGTGTTCCCTGCTGTGTCCCACTGTGTCCCCGCAGTGTCACTGCTGTTTCCTGCTGTGTCCCGCTGTGTTCCGTGGTGTCCCTCTTTGTCTCCCGCTGTGTCCCCCGCTGAGACCCCGCTGTGTCAACGCTGTGTCCCCCTGTGTCCTGGCTGTGTCCCCTGCTGTCTCCAGCTCTGTACCCCGCTGTGTCTCACGCTTTGTCCCCACTGTGTCCCACTGTGTCCCGCTGTGTCCCGCTGTGCCCCACTGTGTCCCCGCTGTGTCCCTGCTCTGTCCCTGCTGTGTCGCCGCTGTGTCCCGCTGTTTCCTGCCGTGTCCTCGCTTTGTCCCACGCTGTGTTTTGCTGTGTCCCCCGCTGTGTCCCGCTGTGTCCCGCTGTGTCCCCGCTGTGTCCCGCTGTGTCCCCCGCTGTGTCCCGCTGTGTCCCGCTGTGTCCCTGCTGTGACCCTCTCTGTCCCCGCTGTATTGATGCTGTGTCCCAGTGTGTCCCGCTGTGTCCGCGCTGTGTTCCCGGCTGTGTCCCGCTGTGTCCCCCTCTGTGTCCCCCGCTGTGTCCCCTGTGTCCCCTCTCTGTCCCCTGCTGTCCCCCGCTGTGTCCCCCGCTGTGTCTCGCTGTGCCGCCCACTGTGTCCCGCTGTGCCCCTGCAGGGTCCCCGCTGTGTCCCACTGTGTCACACTGTGTCCCGTGTTGTCCCGCTTTGACCCCCGCTGTGACCTCGCAGTGTTTCCCGCTGTGTCCCGCTGTGTCCTCGCTGTGTTCCCCTCTGTGTCCCGCTGTGTCCCCCGTTGTGTCCACCGCTGTGTCCTCGCTGTGTCCCCCGCTGTGTCCCACTATGTCCTCGCTTGGTCCCCCGCTGTGTCCCGCTGTGTCCCCCGCTGTGTCCCGCTGTTTCCGACTGTGTCCCGCTCTGTCCCCGCTGTGTCCCGCTTGTCCTGCTGTGTCCTCGCTGTGTCCCACGCTGTGTTCCGCTGTGTCCCCCCCTGTGTCCCGCTGTGTCCCGCTGTGTCCCCGCTGTGTCCCGCTGTGTCCCCTGCTGTGTCCCGCTGTGTCCCCTCTCTGTCCCCTGCTGTCCCCCGCTGTGTCCCCCGCTGTGTCTCACTGTGTCGCCCGCTTTGTCCCGCTGTGCCCCTGCAGTGTCCCCGCTGTGTCCCACTCTTTCACACTGTGTCCCGTGTTGTCCCGTTTTGTCCCCCGCTGTGACCTCGCAGTGTTTCCCGCTGTGTCCCGCTGTGTCCTCGCTGTGTTCCCCGCTGTGTCCCGCTGTGTCCCCCGTTGTGTCCACCGCTGTGTCCCGCTGTGTCCTCGCTGGGTCCCACGCTGGGTCCCGCTGTGTCCCCCGCTGTGTCCCGCTGTGTCCGACTGTGTCCCCGCTGTGTCCCACTGTGTCCCCGCTGTGTGCCCGCTGTGTCCCGCTGTGTACCCCGCTGTGTCCAGCTGTGTCCTTTTGTGTCACGCTGTTTCCCCGCTGTGTCCCTGCTGTGTCCCTCTGTGTACCCCGCTGTGTCCAGATTTGTCCCCGATGTGTCTCGCTGTGTCCCACGCTCAGTCCCACACTGTGTCCCGAAGTGTCCCCCGCTAGTCAACGCAGTGTCCCCCGCTGTGTCCCACTGTGTCCCCCGC
>NW_012304793.1:0-2895 GCF_000151885.1 Dipodomys ordii
GTGTCCCCCACTGTGTTCCGCTGTGTCGCTGCTGTGTCCCGCTGTGTCCCCGCTGTGTCCCCGGTGTGTCCTGCTGTGTCCCCGCTGTGTCCCCCGGTGTGTCCCCGCTGTGTCCCACACTGTCCCGACTGTGTCCCGCTTTGTCCCGCTGTGTCCCCCGCTGTGTCCAGCTGTGTGCCCCCTTTGTTCCCTTTTGTGTCCTGCTGTGTCCCCTACCGTGTCCCTCCTGTGTCCCGCTGTGTCCCCGCTGTGTAACGCTGGGTCCCCTTTGTGTCCCGCTGTATCCCGCGCTGTGTCCCCCTGTGTCCTGCTGTGTCCCCTGCTGCGTCCCCTGCTGTGTCCCGCTGTGTCCCGCTGTGGCCTTGCTGTGTCCCCTGCTGTGTCCCTCTGTGTCCCGCTTTGTCCTCGTTGTGTCCCCTGCTGTATCCCTCTGTGTTCCCGGCTCTGTCCCGCTGTGTCCCGCTGTGTCCCCCGCTATATCCTGCTCTGTCCCCCGCTGTGTCCCGCTGTGTCCCTGCTGTATCCCCGATGTGTCCCACTGTGTACCCCGCTGTGTCCCGCTCTGTCCCGCTGTGTCCCCCGCTGTGTTCCCCTCTGTGGCCTGCTGTGTCCGGCTGTGTCCCGCTGTGTCCTCGCTGTGTCCCCGCTGTGTCCCGCTGTGTCCTCGCTGTGTCCCCGCTGTGTCCCGCTGTGTCCTCGTTGTTCCCCGGTTTGTCCCCGCTGTGTCCCCGTTGTTCCCCAGTTTGTCCCCACTGTCCCCCCGCTGTGTCCCTCGCTGTGTACCTCTGTGTCCCACTCTGTCCTCTCTTTGTCCCCGCGATGTCCCACGGTGTCTCCGCTGTGTCCCTGCTGTGTCCCGCTGTGTCCCTGGTGTGTCCTCGCTGTGTAACCGCTAAGTCCCTCTGTGTCCCCGCAGTGTCCCACTGTGTCCCCCGCTGTTTTCCATCTGTGTCCCCGCTTTGTCCTCCTGTGTCCTGCTGTGTCCTCGCTGTGTCCTCCTGTATCCTGCTGTGTCCCGCGCTGTGTCCCCCACTATTTCCCCGCTGTGACTTGGTGTGTCCATGCTGTGTCCCCTGCTGTGTCCCGCGCTGTGTCCCCCACTATTTCCCCGCTGTGTCCCACTGTGTCCTCACTGTGTCCCCGCTCTGTCGGGCTGTGTCGCGCTGTGTCCCGCTGTGTCCTGCTGTGTCCCTCTGTGTCCCTGCTGTCCCCCGCTGTGTCCCCTGCTGTGTCCCCCGCTGTGTCCCGCTCTGTCCCCGCTCCGCTGGGTCCCCGCTGGGTCCCGCTGTGTCCCGCTGTGTCCCCGCTGTGTCCCCGCTGTGTCCCGCTGTGTCCTTGGTGTGTCCTCACTGTGTAACCGCTAAGTCCCTCTTTGTCCCCGCAGTGTCCCACTGTGTCCCCCGCTGTTTCCCCGCTGTGTCCCCGCTGTGTCCTCCTGTGTCCCGCTCTGTCCTCGCTTTGTCCCCGCGATGTCCCGCTGTGTCCCGCTGTGTTCTGCTGTGTCCGCCTCTGTGTCCCCCGCTGTGTCCCGCTGTGTCCCCGCTGTGTCCCGCTGTGTCCCGCTGTGTCTCCGCTGTGTCCCGATGTGTACCGCTGTGTCTGCCTCTGTGTATCCCGCTGTGTCCTGCTGTGTCCTCGCTGTGTCCCCCGCTGTTTCCCGCTGTTACCCCCGCTGTGTCATCCGCTGTGTCCTTTGATGTGTCCCCAGCTGAGTCCCGCTGTGTCTCCCGCCGTTTACCGCTGTGTCCCCCACTGTGTCCCCCGCTTTGTCCCCACTGTGTCCCCGCTCTGTCCCGCTGTGTCCCTCTGTGTCGCCAATGTGTCCCCTGTGTCCCTGCTGTTTCCCACTGTGACCCCCGCGCTGTCCTGCTGTGTCCCCGTTGTCCACCGGTGTGTCCCCTCTGTCCCCCGCTGTGTCCCGCTGTGTCCGGATGTGTCCCACTGTGTCGCCGCTTTGTCACTGCTGTGTCTCGCTGTGTCCCGCTGTGTCCATGCTGTGTCCCGCTCTGTCCCAGGCTGTGTCACGCTGTGTCCCCCGCTGTGTTCCGCTGTGTCGCTGCTGTGTCCCGCTGTGTCCCCGCTGTGTCCCTGGTGTGTCCCGCTGTGTCCCCGCTGTGTCCCCCGGTGTGTCCCCGCTGTGTCCCACACTGTCCCGACTGTGTCCCGCTTTGTCCCGCTGTGTCCCCCGCTGTGTCCCGCTGTGTGCCCCCTTTGTTCCCTTTTGTGTCCTGCTGTGTCCCCTACCGTGTCCCTCCTGTGTCCCGCTGTGTCCCCGCTGTGTAACGCTGGGTTCCCCTTTGTGTCCCGCTGTATCCCGCGCTGTGTCCCCGCTGTGTCCCGCTGTGTCCCCCTGTGTCCTGCTGTGTCCCCTGCTGTGTCCCGCTTTGTCCCGCTGTGGCCTTGCTGTGTCCCCTGCTGTGTCCCTCTGTGTCCCGCTTTGTCCTTGTTTTGTCCCCTGCTATATCCCTCTCTGTTCCCCGCTCTGTCCCGCTGTGTCCCCGCTCTGTCCCCTGTGTCCCCCGCTATATCCTGCTCTGTCCCCTGCTGTGTCCCGCTGTGTCCCTGCTGTATCCCCGATGTGTCCCACTGTATACCCCGCTGTGTCTCGCTGTGTCCCGCTGTGCCCCCGCTGTGTTCCCCTCTGTGTCCTGCTGTGTCCGGCTGTGTCCCGCTGTGTCCTCGCTGTGTCCCCGCTGTGTCCCACTGTGTCCTTGCTCTGTCCCAGCTGTGTCCCGCTGTGTCCCCGTTGTTCCCCGGTTTGTCCCCACAGTCCCCCGCTGTGTACCTCGCTGTGTAACTCTGTGTCCCGCTCTGTCCTCGCTTTGTCCCCGCGATGTCCCGCTGTGTCCCCGCTGTGTCCCTGCTGTGTTCCACTCTCTCCCGCTGTGTGCGGCT
>NW_012304794.1:0-2895 GCF_000151885.1 Dipodomys ordii
TCCTCGCTGTTTCCCCAGCTGTGTCCCGCTGTGTCTCTCCTGTGTCCCCCGCTGTGTCCCGCTGTGTCACGCTGTGTCCCCCGCTGTGTCCCCCGCTGTGTCCCGCTGTGCCCCCGCTGTGTCCCGCTGTGTCCTCACTGTGTCCCGCTCTGTCTCCCCCTTGTCCCCTGCTGTGTCCCGTGCTGTCCCGCTTTGTCCCCCACTGTGTCCTCTGGTGAGTCCCCGCTGTGTCCCCGCAATGTCCCGCTGTGTCCTCGCTGTGTCCCCCGCTGTGTCCCGCTGTGTCTACTGCTGTGTCTCCGCTGTGTCCCGCTGTGTCCCCGCTGTATCGACGCTGTGTCCTGCTGGGTCCCGCTGTGTCCTCGCTGTGTTCCCCGCTGGGTCCCGCTGTGTACCCCTCTGTGTCCCCTGCTGTGTCCCGCTGTGTCCCCCGCTGTGTCCCAATGTGTCCTCGCTGTGTCCCCCGCTGTGTCCCGCTGTGTCTCCCCTGTGTATCCCGCTGTGTCCCCGCTGTATCGACGCTGTGTCCCTCTGGGTCCCGCTGTGTCCCCGCTGTGTCCCGCTGTGTCCTGCTGTGTACCGCTGTGTCCCCCGCTGAGTCCCGCTGTGTCCCCGCTGTGTCCCAGTGTGTCCTCGCTGTGTCCCCCGCTTTGTCCCGCTGTGTCTCCCCTGTGTATCCCGCTGTGTCCCGCTGTGTGCCCCGCTGTGTCCCCCATTGTGTCCCCCGCTGTTTCCCGCTGTGTCCTCGCTGTGTCCCGCTCTGTCTCCCCCTTGTCCCCCGCTGTGTTCTCGCTGTTTCCCCCGTTGTGTCCCGCTGTGTCCTCGCTGTGCCCCCGCTGTATCCCACTGTGTCCCGCTGTGTCCTCGCTGTGTCCCACGCTGTGTCCTGCTGTGTACCCACTGTATCAACGCTGAGTTCCGCTGGGTCCCGCTGTGTCCTCGCTGTGTCCACAGCTGTGTCCTGCTGTGTCCCTCGCTGTGTCCCTCGCTGGGTCCCCCTCTGTGTCCCGCTTTGTCCTCGCTGTGTCCCCCGCTGTGTCCCGCTGTGTCCCCCTCTGTGTCCCGCTGTGTCCCGCTGTTTCGCTGCTTTGACCCGCTGTGTCCCACTGTGTTCCCGCTGTGTCCCAGCTGTGTCCCGCTGTATACCCCGCTGTGTCCAGCTTTGTCCCCGCTGTGTCTCGCTTTGTCCCACGCTCTGTCCCCCACTGTGTTCCTCAGTGTCCCCCTGCTGTGTCCCGCTGTGTCCCCGCATGGTCACCGCTGTTTCCCGCTGTGTCCCGCTGTGTTCCGTGGTGTCCCGCTTTGTCCCCCGCTGTGTCCCCCGCTGAGTCCTTGCTGTGTCCCCGCTGTGTCAAGCTGTGTCCTCGCTGTGTCCCCCGCTGTCTCCCGCTCTGTCCCCCACTGTGTCTCATGCTTTGTCTCCGCTGTGTCCCACTGTGTCCCGCTGTGTACCGCTGTGTCTCCCACTGTAACTCTTTGTGTCCCCAGCTGTGTCCCCGCTGTGTCCCGCTGTGTCCCGCTGTGTCCTCGCTGTGCCCCCGCTGTGTTCCGCTGTGTTCCCCGCTGGGCGCCACTGTGTCTACTGCTGTGTCCCCGCTGTGTCCCGCTGTGTCCCCACAGTATCGACGCTGTGTCCAGCTGGGGCCCGCTGTGTCCTCGCTGTGTTCCCTGCTGGGTCCCGCTGTGTACCCCTCTGTGTCCCCTGCTGTGTCCCCCTGTGTCCCCCGCTGTGTCCCTGATGTGTCCCCGCTGTGTCCCACTGTGTCCTGCTGTGTACTGCTGTGTCCCCCGCTGAGTCCCACTGTGTCCCCGCTGTGTCCCAATGTGTCCTCGCTGTGTCCCCCGCTGTGTCCCGCTGTGTCTCCCCTGTGTATCTCGCTGTGTCCCGCTGTGTCCCCCGCTGTGTCCCCCGCTGTGTCCCGCTGTGTCCCCCGCTTTTTCCCGCTGTGTCCTCACTGTGTCCCGATCTGTCTCTCTCTTGTCCCCCGCTGTGTCCCGCTGTGTCCCCTTCTGTGTCCCGCTGTGTCCACTGCTGTGTCCCCGCTGTGTCCCGCTGTTTCCCCCGCTGTGTCCCGCTGTGTCCTCACTGTGTCCCCCGCTGTGTCCCTCGCTGTGTCCCGCTGTGTCCCCCTGCTGTGTCCCGCTGTGTCCCCCGCTGTGTCCCACTGTGTCCCCCACTGTGTCCCCCGCTGTGTCCCCGTGTGAACCCCGCTGTGTCCGGCTGTGTCCACTGCTGTGTCCCCTGCTGTGTCCCCCGCTGTTTACCGCTGTGTCCCCCACTGTGTCCGGCTGTGTCCACTGCTGTGTCCCCGCTGTGTACCGCTCTGTCCCCAGCTGTGTCCCGCTGTGTCCCTCGTTGTGTCCCGCTGTGTCCTCGCTGTGTCCCAATGTGTCCTCGCTGTGTCCCCCGCTGTGTCCCTCTGTGTCCCTGCAGGGTCACCGCTGTTTCCCGCTGTGTCTCGCTCTGTTCCGTGGTGTCCTGCTTTATCCCCCACTGTGTCCCCCGCTGATTCCCCGCTGTGTCCCCGCTGTGTCCCGCTGTGTCCTCGCTGTGTCCCCCGCTGTGTCCCGCTGTGTTCCGCTGTGTCCTCGCTGTGTCCCAACCTATGTTCCGCTGTGTCCTCGCTTTGTCCCCCGCTGTGTCCCACTGTGTCCCCCACTGTGTCCCCCGCTGTGTCCCGGTGTGACCCCCGCTGTGTCCGGCTGTGTCCACTGCTGTGTCCCCTGCTGTGTCCCTCGCTGTTTACCGCTGTGTCCCCCACTGTGTCCGGCTGTGTCCACTGCTGTGTCCCCGCTGTGTACCGCTCTGTCCCCAGCTGTGTCCCGCTGTGTCCCTCGTTGTGTCCCGCTGTGTCCTCGCTGTGTCCCAATGTGTCCTCGCTGTGTCCCCTGCTG
>NW_012304795.1:0-2895 GCF_000151885.1 Dipodomys ordii
CCTCCCTGTGTTCCCCACTGTGTCCCGCTATGTACCCCTCTGTGTCCCTCGCTGTGACCCGCTGTGTCCCGCTGTGTACTGCTGTGTCCCCCGTTGTGTCCCGCTGTGTCCCCGCTGTGTCCCAATGTGTACACGCTTTGTCCCGCGCTGGGTCCCGCTGGGTCCCCCCAGTTTCCCCCGCTGCGTTCCGCTGTGTCCGGCTGTGTCCCCTGCTGTGTCCCCCGCTGTGTCCCCCGCAGTGTCAGCGCTGTGTCCCGCTGTGTCCTCGCTGTGTCCCCCACTGTCTCCTGCTCTGTACCCCACTGTGTCTCAAGCTTTGTCCCCGCTGTGTCCCGCTCTGTCTCCCGCTGTGTCCCTTGCTGTGTCCCCAGCTGTGTCCTTGCTGTGTCCCCGCTGTGTCCCGCTGGGTCCCACAGTGTCCCCCGCTGAGTCCGGTTGTTTCACCGCTGTGTCCCGCTGTGTCCCCACTCTATCGACGCTGTGTCCCGCTGGGTCCCGCTGGGTCCTCTCTTTGTTCCCCGCTGTGTCCCGCTGTGTCCCCCGCTGTGTCTTTCGCTGTGTCCCGCTGTGTCCCCGGCTGTGTCCGGCTGTGTCCCGCTGTGTCCCCCGCTGTGTCCTTGCTGTGTCCCCGCTGTGTCCCGCTGTGTCCCGCAGTGTCCCCAGCTGTGTCCCGATGTGTCACCGCTGAGTCCCGCTTTGTCCTCGCTGTGTCCCCCGCTGTGTCCCGCTTTGTGCCTGCTGTGTACCCCGCTGTGTCCCTCTGTGTCCCCCGCTGTGTCCCGCTGTGTCCCCTGCTGTGTCCCCACTGTGTCAAGCTGTGTTTCGCTGTGTCCGGCTGTGTCCTCGCTCTGTCTCCCTCAGTGTCCAGCTGTGTCTTCCCTGTGTCCCCGCTGTAGTCCCGCTGAGTCCCCTGCTGTGTCCCGCTGTGTCCCGCTGTGTCACGCTCTGTCCCCTCTGTGTCCCTCTGGGTTCAGCTCTGTCCCCCACTGTGTCCCACGCTGAGTCCTCTATGTGTCGCCACTGTGTCCCGCTGTGTCCTCGCTGTATCCCTTGCTGTCTCCCGCTTTGTCCCACGCTGTGTCCCGCTGTGTCCCGCTGTGTCCTCATTGTGTCCCCGGCCGTGTCCTGCTGTGTTCCTGCTGTGTCCCAAGTTGTGTCCCGCTGTGTCCCGCTGTGTGCCCCACTGTGTCCTGCTGAGTGCCGCTGTGTCCCCACTGTGTCCCCGCTGTGTCCTCGCTGTGTCCCGCTGTGTCTACTGCTGTGTCCCCACTGTGTCCCGCTGTGTCTCGCTGTGTCCCGCTGTGTCCTCGCTGTTTCCCACGCTGTGTTCTGCTGTGTCCTCGCTGTGTCCCCCGCTGTGTCCCGTTGTGTACCCAGCTGTGTAACCCGCTGTGTCCTGCTGTGTCCCTGCTGTATCGATGCTGTGTCCTCCTTGGTCCCGCTGTGTCCTCGCTGTGTTCCCCGCTGTGTCCCGCTGTTTACCTCCCTGTGTCCCCCGCTGTGTCCTGCTGTGTACTGCTGTATCCCCCGCTGAGTCCCGCTGTGTCCCCGCTGTGTCCCAATGTGTCCTCGCTGTGTCCCGCGCTGGGTCCCGCTGTGTCCCCCCTGTGTCCCCCGCTGTGTCCTGCTGTGTCTGGCTGTGTCCCCCGCTGTGTCCCCCGCAGTGTCAGCGCTCTGTCCCGCTGTGTCCTCGCTGTGTCCCCCGCTGTCTCCCGCTCTGTACCCCTCTGTGTCTCAAGCTTTGTCCCCGCTTTGTCCCACTGTGTCCCGCTGTGTCCCGCTGTGCCCCCACTATGTCCCGTTGTGTTCACAGCTGTGTACCCCGCTGTGTAACGCTGTGTCCCCGCTGTATCGACGCTGTGTACCGCTGGGTCCCGCTGTGTCCTTGCTGTGTTCCCCGCTGTGTCCCGCTGTGTCTCCCACTGTGTCCCCCGCTGTGTCCCTATCTGTCCCACGCTTTGTCCCCCTATGTCCCCGCAGTTTCCCCGCTGTGTCCCGCTGTTTCCCACTGTGTTCTGTGGTGTCCCGCTTTGTCCCCCGCTGTGTCCCACAGTGAGTCGCCGCTGTGTCCCGCTTTGTCCCGCTGAGTCCTCCATGTGTCCCCCGCTGTGTCCCGCTGTGTCCCCCGCTGTGTCCCGCTGTGTCCACTGCTGGGACCCGGCTGTGTCCCGCTGTGTCCCGCTGTGTCCTCACTGTGTCCCACTCTGTGTTCCGCTGTGTCCTCACTTTGTCCCCCGCTGTGTCCCGCTGTGTCCCCCGCTGTGCCCTGCAGTGTCCCGCTCTGTCCCGCTGTGTCCTCGCTGTGTCCCGCTGTGTCCCGCTGTGTCCCCCACTGTTTCCCCTGCTGTGTCCGGCTGTGTCCCCCACTGTGTCCCGCTCTGTCCCCCTCTGTGTCCCGCTGTGTCCCCCGCTGTGTCCCACTGTGTCCCCGCAGTGTCACTGCTGTTTCCTGCTGTGTCCCGCTGTGTTCCGTGGTGTCCCTCTTTGTCTCCCGCTGTGTCCCCCGCTGTGTCCCGCTGTGTCCGACTGTGTCCCGCTCTGTCCCCGCTGTGTCCCGCTGTGTCCCGCTGTGTCCCACTGCATCCCGCTGTGTCCTGCTGTGCCCCCACTGTGTCCTGTTGTGTCCACAGCTTTGTACCATGCTGTGTAACGCTGTGTCTCCGCTGTATCGACCCTGTGTCCCGCTGGGTCCCGATGTGTTCTCGCTGTGTTCCCCGCTGTGTCCAGCTGTTTCCCCCACTTTGTCCCCCACTGTGTCCTCGCTCTGTCCCCCGCTGTGTCCCTCTGTGTCCCGCTGTGTCCTCGCTGTGTCCCCCTCTGTGTCCCGCTGTGTCCCCCGCAGTGTCCCGCTGTGTCCCGCTGTGTCCCGCTGAGGTCCCGCTGTGTCCAGCTTGA
>NW_012304796.1:0-2894 GCF_000151885.1 Dipodomys ordii
CTCCCGCTTGTGCTTCTTCTGCTTCTCCTGCTTCTCGTTCTGCTTCTCTTCGTCGGCTTCTCTTTCTATTTCTGCTTCTGCTTCTTCTGATTCTGATTCTTCTCCTTCTTCTTCTCCTTCTGCTTCTGTGTCTTCTGCATTTCCTGCTTCTCCTTCTGCATCTCCTTCTGCTTGTGCTTTTCCTTCTGCTTCTTCTTCTGCTCTGGCTTCTCCTTCTCATTCTTCTGCTTCTCCGTCTGCTTCTGCTTCTTGTGCTTCCCCTCCTTCTCTTTCTTCTTCTCCTTCTGTTTCTGCTTCTCCTTCTGCTTCTGCTTCTTGTCTTTCTCCTGTTTCTTCTGCTTATGCTTCTTCTGTTTCTGCATCTCCTGCTTCTCCTTCTGCTTCTCTTTCTGCTTCTCCTGCTGCTTTTCCTTCTCCTGCTCCTTCTTCTGCTTCTCTTTCTGCTTCTCATTCTGTTTCTCCTTCTCCTTCTCCTTCTCGTTCTTCTGCTTTTCCTTCTGCTTCTCCTTCTGCTTCTGCATCTTCTGCTTCTTCTGCTACTCCCTCTGCTTCTTCTGTTTCTTCTGCTTCTCCTTCTGCTTTTGCTTCTCTTTCTGCTTCTGCTTCTCCTTCTGCTTCTCCAGATTCTGCTTCTTCTGCTTCTCCTTCTGCTTCAGGTTCTGCTTCTGCTTCTTCGGCTTCTTCTGCTTCTGCTTCTCCTGCTGCTGCTTCTTCTGCTTCTCTTTCTGCTTTTCCTTCTGTTTCTCCTTCTCCTTCTGCTTCTTCTCCTTCTTCTGTTTCTTCTGTTTCTGCTTCTCCTGCTTCTGCTTCTCCTACTTCTCGTTCTGCTTCTCTTTCTGCTTCTACTTCTCCTTCTCCTTCTTCTGCTTCTCCTTCTGCTTCAATTTCTCCTTCTGCTTCTCATTCTGCTTCTGCGTCTTCTGTTTCTACTGCTTCTCTTGCTTCTGCTTCTCCTGCTTCTCCTACTTCTCGTGCTGCTTTTCCTTCTGCGTCTCTTTCTGCTTCAGTTTATCCTTTTGCTTCTCCTCCTCCTAATCCTTCTCTTTCGCCTTCTCCTTCTTGTTCTTCTGCTTGTCCTGGTGCTTCTGCTTCTGCTTATTCTACTATTTCTGTTTCTTCTGCTTCTGCTTCAGATTGTGCTTCTTCTGTTTCTCCTTCTGCTTCAGATTCTGCTTCTGCTTCTTCGGCTTCTCCTGTTTCTTCTGCTTCTGCTTCTCCTGCTTTTTCTGGTTCTCATGCTTCTCTTTCTGCTTCTCCTTCTGCTTCTGCTTCTCCTTCTGCTTCTGCTTCTGCTCTTCTCCTTCTTCTGTTTCTTTTGTTTCTGTTTCTTCTTCTTCTTCTTCTTCTGTTTCTTCTGATTCTACTTCTGCTTCTCCTTCTTCTCCTTCTCTTTCTGCTTCTTCTGATTCTCCTGCTTCTCCTTCTTGTTCTCCTTCTGTTTCTGCTTCTCTTTCTGCTTCTGCTTCTCCTTCTGCTGCTCCTTCTCCTTCTCCTTCTTCTGCTTCTCCCACTGCTTCTGCTTCTGCTTCTTTTGCTTATTCTTTTTCTTCTGCTTCAGCTTCTCCTGCTTCTGCTTCATCTCCTTCTACTGCTTCTCCTTATACTTCTCCTTATGCTTCTCCTTATGCTTGTCCTTATGCTTCTTCTTCTTCTTCGTCTTCTTCTCTTTCCTCTGCTTCTGCTTTTCCTGCTTCTTCTGCTTCTACTGCTTCTCTTTCTGCTTCTTATTTTGCTTCTGCTTCTCTTTCTGCTTCTCCTATTGCTTCTGCGGTTCTTCCTTCTCCTTCTCCTTCTTCTACTTCTCCTTCTGCTTCTGCTTCTTCTGCTTCTCCTGCTTCTCCTTCTGCATATACTTCTGCTTCTCTTTCTGATGTTTCTTCTGGTTCTGTTTCTCCTTCTGCTTCTCCTTCTGCTTCTTCTGCTTCTCCTTCTGATTCTCCTTCTGCTTCTCCTTCTGTTTCTCCTTCTCCTTCTCGTTCTTCTGCTTTTCCTTCTGCTTCTCCTTCTGCTTCTGCTGCAACTGCTACTGCTTCTGTTTCTTCTGTTTCTTCTGCTTCTCCTTCTGCTTTTGATTCTCATTATGCTTCTGCTTCTACTTCAGCTTCTAATTCTGCTTCTCCAGATTCGGCTTCTTCTGCTTCTCCTGCTTCTCCTTCTGCTTCAGGTTCTGCTTCTGCTTCTTCGGATTCTTATGCTTCTGCTTCTCCTGCTTCTTCTTCTTCTGCTTCCCCCTTTCTGTTTCGGCTTCCCCTTCTGTTTCTGCTTCTCCTTCTGCTTCTGCTTCTTGTCCTTCTCCTGTTTCTTCTCCTTCTGCTTCTCCTGCTTCTGCTTCTTCTGCTTTTCCTGCTTCTCTTTCTGCTTCTCCTTCTGCTTCTGCTCCTTCTCCTTCTTCTGTTTCTTCTTCTTCTGCTTCTCCCGCTTGTGCTTCTCCTGCTTCTCCTGCTTCTCGTTCTGCTTCTCTTCGTCGGCTTCTCTTTCTATTTCTGCTTCTGCTTCTTCTGATTCTGATTCTTCTCCTTCTTCTTCTCCTTCTCTTTCTGCTTCTGCTTCTGCTTCTTCTGATTCTCCTGCTTGTCCTTCTCCTTCTGCTTCTCCTTCTCCTTCTTCTCCTTCTCTTTCTGCTTCTGCTTCTTCTGATTCTCCAACTTCTCCTTCTTCTTCTCCTTCTGTTTCTGCTTCTCTTTCTGCTTCTGCATCTCCTTCTGCTTCACATTCTGCTGCTCTTTCTCCTTCTTCTGTTTCTCCCTCTGCTTCTGCTTCTTATGCTTTTTCTTTATCTTCTGCTTCTGCTTCTCCTGCTTCTGCTTCTTGTGCTTCTACTGCTTCTTCTTCTGCTTCTTCTTCTACTTCTCAATTCTGCTTCTGCTTCTCCTGCTTGTTTTCTGCTTCTCCTG
>NW_012304797.1:0-2894 GCF_000151885.1 Dipodomys ordii
CATTCTGCTTCTCCTGCATCTACTGCTTCTCCTTATGCTCCTCCTTATGCTCCTCCTTATGCTTCTCCTTATGCTTCTCCTTATGCTTCTCCTTCTTCTTCTTCTTCTTCTTCTTCTTCTTCTTCTTCTTCTTCTTCTTCTTCTTCTTCTTCTTCTTCTTCTTCTTCTTCTTCTTCTTCTTCTTCTTCTCTTTCTTCTGCTTCTCCTGGTTTTTCTGCTTCTACTGCTTCTCTTTTTGCTTCTCATTCTGCTTCTGCTTCTCCTTCTGCTTCTCCTATTGCTTCTGCTGCCCTTCCTTCTCCTTCTCCTTCTCCTATTTCGGTTTCTCCTTCTGCTTCTGCTTCTTCTGCTTCTCCTACTTCTCCTTCTGCATCTTCTTCTGCTTCTGCTTCTCCTTCTGCTGCTTCTTCTGCTTCTGCTTCTCCTTCTTCTGCTTCTCCTTCTGATTCTCCTTCTGCTTCTCCTTCTCCTTCTGCTCCTTCTCCTTCTTCTGCTTCTCCCTCTGATTCTGCTTCTTTTGCTTATTCTTTTTCTTCTGCTTCTGCTTCTCCTGCTTCTTCTTCTTCTGCTTCTACTGCTTCTCCTTATGCTTCTCCTTCTCCTCCTCCTCCTCTTCCACCTCCTCCTCTCTCCTCTCTCTCTCTCTCATCATCATCTTCTTCATCTTCTTCTTCTTCTTCATCTACTTCTACTTCTTCATCTTCATCTCTTCTCTTTCATCTGCTTCTTCTTTTCCTGCTTCTTCTGCTTCTACTGCGTCTCTTTCTGCTTCTCATTCTGCTTCTCCTATTCCTTCTGCGGCTCTTCCTTCTCCTACTTCTACTTCTCCTTCTGCTTCTGCTTCTTCTGCTTCTCCTGCTTCTCCTTCTGCATCTTGTTCTGCTTCTGCTTCTCCTTCTGCTGCTTCTTCTGCTTCTGTTTCTCCTTCTGCTTCTCCTTCTGCTTCTTCTGCTTCTGCTTCTCCTTCTGCTTCTTCTGCTTCTCCTTCTGATTCTCCTTCTGCTTCTCCTTCTGTTTCTCCTTCTCCTTCTCGTTCTTCTGCTTTTCTTTCTGCTTCTCCTTCTGCTTCTGCTGCAACTGCTACTGCTTCTTCTGTTTCTTCTGCGTCTCCTTCTGCTTTTGATTCTCTTTCAGCTTCTGCTTCTCCTTCAGCTTCTCATTCAGCTTCTCCAGATTCTGCTTCTTCTGCTTCTCCTGCTTCTGCTTTTGCTTCAGGTTCTGCTTCTGCTTCTTCGGATTCTTATGTTTCTGCTTCTCCTGCTTCTGCTTCTTCTGCTTCCCCTCCTCTTTCTGCTTCTCCTTCTGTTTCTGCTTCTCCTGCTTCTGCTTCTTCTGCTTTTCCTGCTTCTCTTTCTGCTTCTCCTTCTGCTTTTCCTTCTCCTTCTGCTTCTGCTCCTTCTCCTTCTTCTGTTTCTTCTTCTTCTGCTTCTCCTGCTTCTGCTTCTTCTGTTTCTCCTGCTTCTCGTTCTGCTTCTCTTCGTCGGCTTCTCTTTCTACTTCTGCTTCTGCTTCTTCGGATTCTGCTTCTTCTACTTCTTCTCTCCATCTGCTTCTGCTTCTTCTGCTTCTCCTGCTTCTCCTTCTGCATCTCATTCTGCTTGTGCTTTTCCTTGTGCTTCTTCTTCTGCTTCTGCTTCTCCTTCTCCATCTTCTACTTCTACGTCTGCTTCTGCTTCTTCTGCTTTTCCTGATTCTATTTCTGCTTCTCCTTCTGCTTCTTCTTCTGATTCTCCTTCTCCTTCTCGTTCTTCTGCTATTTCTTGTGCTTCTTTTTCTGATTCTACATCTTCAGCTTCTTCTGCTACTGCTTCTCTTTCTTCTGTTTCTTCTGCTTCTCCTTCTGCTTTTGCTTCTCTTTCTGCTTCTGCTTCTCCTTCTGCTTCTCCAGATTCTGCTTCTTCTGCTTCTCCTGCTTCTCCTTCTGCTTCAGGTTCTGCTTCTGCTTCTTCGGATTCTTATGCTTCTGCTTTTCCTGCTTCTGCTTCTTCTGCTTCCCCTCCTTCTCTTTCTGCTTCTCCTTCTGTTTCTGCTTCTCCTTCTTCTTCTGCTTCTTCTCCTTCTTCTGTTTCTTCTGCTTCTGCTCCTCCTGCTTCTGCTTCTCCTGCTTCTCTTTCTGCTTCTCTTTCTGCTTCTCCTTCTCCTTCTTCTGCTTCTCCTTCTGCTTCTGCTTCTCCTTCTGCTTCAATTTCTCCTTCAACACAATTTCCCCTTCTGCTTCTCATTCTGCTTCTGCGTCTTCTGATTCTTCTGCTTCTCCTGCTTCTGCTTCTCCTGCTTCTCCTAGTTCTCGTGCTGCTTCTCCTTCTGCGTCTCTTTCTGCTTCTGCTTATCCTTTTGATTCTCCTACTTCTAATCTTTCTCTTTCGCCTTCTCCGTCTTCTTCTTCTGCTTCTCCTGCTTCTTATTCTTCTCCTGCTTCTCTTTCTGCTTCTCCTTCTGCCTCTGCTTCTCCTTCTGCTTCTGCTTCTGCTCTTCTCCTTCTTCTGTTTCTTTTGCTTCTGTTTCTTCTGCTTCTTCGTCTTCTGTTTCTTCTGATTCTCCTTTTGCTTCTCCTTCTTCTCCTCTTTCTGCTTCTACTTCTGCTTCTTCTGATTATCCTGCTTCTCCTTCTTGTTCTCCTTCTGCTTCTTTTGCTTAATCTTTTTCTTCTGCTTCTGCTTCTCCTGCTTCTGCTTCTACTGCTTCTCCTTATGCTTCTCCTTATGCTTCTCCTCATGCTTCTCCTTATGCTGCTGCTTATTCTTCTTCTTCCTCTTCTTCTTCTTCCTCTTCTTCTTCTTCCTCTTCTTCTTCTTCTTCTTCTTCTTCTTCTTCTTCTTCTTCTTCTTCTTCTTCTTCTTCTTCTTCTCTTTAATCTGCTTCTGCTTTTCCTGCTTCTTCTGCTTCTACTGCTT
>NW_012304798.1:0-1086 GCF_000151885.1 Dipodomys ordii
CATCATCTTCTGCTCTGTGTTGGGTTCAGATCTGAGCGTTTTCTCAGGCTGGCAGCAGACGTGGGCGGCGCACAGGCACGTGCGCACACACGCGCAGGCGCAGGCGCACCCGCACGCACGCGCCCCGCGCCTCCGCCCTCCCCGCACGCACGCGCCCCGCGCCTCCGCCCTCCCCGCGCGCACGCGCCCCGCGCCCCGCCCTCCCCGCACTCACGCGCCCCGCGCCCCGCCCTCCCCGCACTCACGCGCCCCGCGTCTCCGCCCTCCCGGCGCCGCCCCGCTCACCTCGGCGCTGCACCGTGAAGCCGTACCCGACCCCGTAGTTGTGTCTGCAGTAGGTGTCCACCCTTGCCCGCCTGTCCTCCAGGACCTCCTGCTGGCTGTTCCAGTACTCGGCGTCGGGCCGCCCCAGCTCGTTCAGGGCTTGGAACCCCCCGACCTCGCTGTCGAAGCGCACGAGCTCCTCCCGGTTATAGAAGTATCTCCGCAAGTAGCGCACCCCCTGCGTCCCGTTGAGGAAGTGACACTCGCTGGTTGCTTGTTCCAGGAACCGCGCTGCGGGGACAGGAGCGGTTACTGCCAGGGCCGCGATGACCTCTGACCCCAGGCTCTGAAGGATCAGCTCCCTCCAGGACCCAGAGACGACTGGACACAAGACGGAGGCGACAGTGACCCCCAGTGACCCCCAGGACATCCCATTGCATCCCAGAGCCACCTGTGTGCGGGGAGGGCAGGAGAGGAGGTGCGGGACGCGGGGCAGGCATGGGTCGGGCAGGTCCCGCACACTGACACCTGACATAGCCACCTCCACCAAGAACAGAGCAGGCTGCAGACCCGAGAAATTTCCACCCATTCCCCACAAAACGTGGAACAGTCCTCCCCTCTCTACCTTTTATTCAGAATTTACAACCTCCCTTCCCCGAAGGGAGAGGATCAGAAGCGCGAGCTTTCCCTCCCAGGGTTCTTATTCTGTCATTCTAGCAAGGCCAAATGTCTCCCTCTAGAGGGGGGATGGGAGAGTGGGGGGATGGAAGATGAGCATAAAGAGAGACTATGGACAGAGAGACAGCAAGAGGCACCTGAGAA
>NW_012304799.1:0-2894 GCF_000151885.1 Dipodomys ordii
CCACTGCCTTGGCCCCCGCTAGGTCCCGCTATGTCCTCGCTGTGTCCCCCGCTGTGTCACCGCTGTGTCCCTCAGTGTCCTCGCTCTCTCCTGCTGTATCCTGCTAGTGTCCCCTGCTGTGTCCCGCTCTGATCTCTCTTTGTCCCCGCTGTGTCCAGCTGTGTCCTGCTGTGTCCCCGCTGTGTTCCCGCTGTGTCCTGCTGTGTCCCCGCTGTGTCCCGCTGTGTCCTGCTGTGTCCCGCTGTGTCTTCGCTGTGTCCCGCTGTGTCCCCCGCAGTGTCATTGGTGTGCCCCTCTGTGTCCCCGCTGAGTCCCGCTGTGTCCCGCTGTGTCCCCGCTGTGTCCCCGCTGTGTCCCGCTGTGTCCCGCTGTGTCCCAGCTGTGTTACCGCTGTATCTGGCTGTGTCCCGCTGTGTCTGCCGCTGTGTACCCGCTGTGTCCTGCTGTGTCCCCGCTTTGTCAACGCTGTTTCACGCTGTGTCCCTCTATGTCCACGCTGTGTCCCGCTCTGTCCCCCGCTGTATCCTGCTGTGTCCCTGCTGTGTCCCGCTGTGTCCCAGCTGTGTCCCCGTTGTGTCCCGCCGTGTCCCCGCTTTTCAACGCTGTTTCTCGCTGTGTCCCTCTGTGTCCACGCTGTGTCCCGCTCTGTCCCCCGCTGTATCCCGCTGTGTCCCTGCTGTGTCCCGCTGTGTCCCAGCTGTGTCCCTGTTGTGTCCCGCTGTGTCCCGCTGTGTCCACCGCTGAGTCCCACTGTGTCCTCCTGAGTCCCGTTGTGTGCCCACTGTGTCGCCGCTGTGTCCTGCTGTGTCCCCGCTGTGTCCCGCTGTGTCCCGCTGTGTCTGCCTCTATGTCCCCCGCTGTGTCCCCAGCTGTGTCCCACTGTGTCCCACTGTGTCCCGCTGTGTCCCAGCTTTGTTACCACTGTGTCTAGCTGTGTCCCGCTGTGTCCCCCGCAGCGTCCCTGCTGTGTCCCCGCTATGTCCTGCTGTGTCCCTGCTTTGTCACCGCTGTTTCTCGCTGTGTCCCTCTGTGTCCCGCTCTGTCCCTCGCTGTATCCCGCTGTGTGCCTGCTGTGTCCCGCTGTGTCCCCGCTGTGTCCCCGATGTGTCCCGCTGTGTCCCGCTGTGTCTCCCGCTGTATCACGCTATGTCCTCGCTGTGTCCCCTGTTGTGTCCCGCTGTGTCCGCGCTGTGTCCTCCGCTGTGTCCCCGCTGGGTCCCGCTGTGTTCCCGCTATGTGCCCCGCTGTGTCCCGCTGTGTCCCGTTGTGTCCCCGCTGTCCCCCGATGTGTACATTGTGTGTCCTGCTGTGTCCTCGCTGTGTCCCCCGCTGTGTCTCCGCTGTGTCGCGCTGTGTCCCGCTGTGTCTCCTGCTGTGTCCCATTGTGTCTGCTGTCCGCCGCTGTGTCCACGCTGTCCCCCGCAGTGCCCCGCTGTGACCCGTTTTGTCCTGCTGTGTCCCGCTGTGTCCCCCACTGTATCGTGCTGTGTTCTCGCTGTGTCCCCCGTTGTGTCCCACTGTGTCCGCGCTTTGTCCCCCGCTGTGTCCCCGTTGTGTCCCGCTGTGTCCCGCTGTGTCCGTGCTTTGTCCCCCGCTGTGTCCCCCGCTGTGTCCCGCTGTGTCCCGCTGTGTCCCGCTTTGTCCGCCTCTATGTCCCCCGCTGTGTCCCGCTGTGTCCCCCGCTGAGTCCCACTGTGTCCTGCTGAGTCCCGCTGTGTCCCGCTGTGTCCCCGCTGTGTCCCCGCTGTGTCCTGCTGTGTCGCTGCTTTGTCCCCCCCTGCGTCCCGCTGTGTCCCCCGCTGTGTCCTTGCTGGTCCCCACTGTGTCCACGCTGTGTCCCGCTGTGTCCCGCTGTGTCCCACTGTGTCCCCGCTGTGTCCCCAGCTGTGTCCCGCTGTGTCCGGCTCTGTCCCCACTGTGTCCCGCTCTGTTCCCGCTGTGTCCCCCTCTGTGTTCCACTGTGTCCCCGCTGTGTCCCAGCTCTGTTACTGCTGTGTCTGGCTGTGTCCCACTGTGTCTCCCGCTGCGTCCCCGCTGTGTCACCGGCTGTGTCCTGCTGTGTCCCCCAGTGTCCCCCTGTGTCCCTCTGTGTCCCGCTGTGTCCCCGCTGTGTCCCCAGCTGTGTCCCCCTGTGTCCCCACTGTGTCCCCCGCTGTGTCCCGCTGTGTCCTGCTGTGTCCCCTTGTGTCCCACTGTGTCCCGCTGTGTCCCGCTGTGTCCCCCTCTGTCCCCGCTGTGTCCCCCGCTGTGTCCCGCTGTGTCCCGATGTGTCCGCCTCTATGTCCCCCTCTGTTTCCCGTTGTGTCCTGCTGTGTCCCTGCTTTGTCACCGCTGTTTCTCGCTGTGTCCCTCTGTGTCCCGCTATGTCCCGCTGTGTCCCCCGCTGTGGCCCACTGTATCCCGCTGTGTCCCCGCTGTATCACGCTGTGTTCCCCGCTTTCCACCGCTGTGTCCCCACTGTGTCCCATTGTGTCCTGCTATGTCCCCGCCGTCCCCCGCTGTGTCCCCATGTGTCCCTGCTATCCCCCGCAGTTTCCCCACTGTGTCCCGCAGTGTCCCGCTATGACCCCCGCTGTGTCCCGCTGTGTCCCCGCTGTGTCCCCGATGTGTCCTGCTGTGTCCCACAGTGTCTCCCGCTGTATCCCTCTATGTCCTCGCTGTGTCCCCCGTTGTGTCCTGCTGTGTCCGCGCTGTGACCCCCGTTGTGTCCCCGCTGTGTCCCGCTGTGTCCCATGGTGTCTCGCTTTGTCCCCCGCTGTGTCCTCGGCTGTGTCCCGCTCTGTCCCCACTGTGTCCCGCAGTGTCCCTCTGTGTCCCCCGCTGTGTCCCGCTGTGTCTCCCTCTTTGTTCTCCTCTGTGTCCTGCTCTGTCCCCGCTCTGTCCCTCATGTGTAC
>NW_012304800.1:0-2894 GCF_000151885.1 Dipodomys ordii
TTTTTCAATTTTTGTCTATTTTGTATTATGTTGTGTTTTGTTGTGTTTTATTTGTACACAGGAAGTCACAGCGGGACACATTGGTGATACAGCAGTAGACACAGTATTTCACATCAGCGGACACAGCGGGGGTCACTGCGGGTCACAGTGTGACACAGTGGGGGATACAATGGGGACACAACGGGACACAGCGGGGGACACAGTGAGGACACAGCGGGACACAGCGGGACACAGCGGGGGACACAGCGGGACCCAGCGGGAGACCCAGCGAGGACACAGCAGGACACTGCGGGGGACACAGTGGGACACAGCGGGGAATACAGCGGGGGACACAGCAGGACACAGCGGGGAACACAGCGAGGACACAGCGTGGACACAGCGGGACACAGCGTCGATACAGCGGGCACACAGAGTTACACAGCGTGGTACACAGCGGAGGACACAGTGGGACACAGTGGGCTACCCAGTGAGGACACAGCGGGAACAACAGGGGACACAACGAGGACACAGCGGGGGACACAGCGGGGGACACAGCGGGACACAGTGGGGAACACAGCGAGGACACAGCGGGACACAGCGGGACACAGCATCGATACAGCGGGGACGCAGCGTTACACAGCGTGGTACACACTGTGGACACAACGGGACACAGTGGGGGCACAGCCGGACACAGCGGGACACAGTGGGACACAGCGGGGACAAAGTGTGAGACACAGCGGTGGCAGAGAGGGAGACAGCAGGGGACACAGCGAAGAAACTGCGGGACACAGCGGTGACACAGCGGGGATTCAGCGGGGGACACAGTGGGACACAGCGGGGGACACAGCGGGACACAGCGGGGGACACTGCGGGACACAGTGAGGGACAGAGCGTGGAACACAGCAAGACACAGCGGGGACAAAGCTGGACACAGAGGGGTACACAGAGGGACTTTTGCAGGGACACAGAGGGAAACAGTGTGACACAAAAGGACACAGCTGGACACAGCGGGGTACACAGTGGGACACAGCAGGCACACAGCGGGGACACAGCGGGACACAGCGCGACACAGTGGGGACAGAGCGGGACACAGTCGGACACAACGGGACACAGCGGGGGACACAGCTGGACACAGCGGGGGACACAGCGAGGACACAGCGGGACACAGCGGGGGACACAGCGAGGACACAGCAGTGGACACAACGGAGGACACAGCGGGACACAGCGGGGAACACAGCGAGGACACAGCGGAAAACAGCGGGACACAGCGTGGAAACAGAGGGGACTCAGCGGGGGACACAGCGGGGGACACAGCGGGGGACAAAGTGGGACACCTCGGGACACAGTGTGACACAGCGGGACACAGCGGGGACACTGCGGAGACACAGCAGGACAAAGCGGGGGACATAGCGAGACACAGCAGAACACAGCGGGGGACACAGCGGGGTACAGCTGAGACAGAGATGGGCCACAGCGGGACCCAGCGGTGACACAGCTGAACACTGCGGGGTACACAGCGGGACACAGCGGGCACACAGCTGGGGACACAGCGGGGACAAAGTGAGACACCACGGGACACAGTGAGGACACAGCGGGAAACAGCGGAACACAGCGGGGGACAAAGCGGGATGAAGCGGGGGACATAGCGGGACACAGCGGCACACAGTGGGGGACACAGCGAGGGACAGCGGAGACAGAGATGGGCCACAGCGGAACACAGCGGTGACATAGCTGGACACAGTGGGGTACACAGCGGAACACAGCGGGCACACCGGAGACACAGCGGGACACAGCGGGACACAGCGGGGACACAGTGGGACACAGCGGGACAAAGCGGGGGACACAGCGGGGGACACAGGGAGGACACAGCGGGACCCAGCGGGGACACAGCAGGACTCAGCGGGGGACACAGCAGTATACAGCAGGATACAGCGGGGACACAGCAGGGACACAGCGGGGGACACAGCGGGACACAGCGGGGGACACAGCGGGACACAGAGGGGGACACAGTGGGGTACACAGCGGGACACAGCTTGGGACACAGCGGGGACACAGCGGGACACACCGGGGGACAGAGCGAGGACACAGCGGGATAGAGCGGGACACAGCGAGGACCCAGCGGAACACAGCGTGGGACACAGTGGCGGACACAGTGGGACACAGCGGGACACAGCGGGGGACACAGGGAGGACACAGCGGGACACAGCGGGACCCAGCGTCGATACAGCGGGGACACAGAGGGGCACAGCGAGGTACACAACTGGGGACACAACGGGACACAGCGGGGAACACATGGAGGACATAGCGGGACCCAGCGGGACCCAGCGTCGTTACAGCGGGGACACAGAGGGACACAGCAGGGTGCATAGCTGGGGACACAACGGGACACTGCGGGGGACACAGAGAGTACCCAGCGGGACACAGCGGGACACAGCGGGGACACTACGGGAACATAGTGGGACACAGCGGGGTACACAGCGGGACACAGCGGGGGACACAGCGGGACACAGCGGGGACACAGCGGGACACAGCGGGACACAGCGGGGGACACAGCGGAACACAGCGTGGGACACAGCGAGGACACAGCAGGACACAGCGGGACACAGCGGGGACAGAGCGGGACACAGTCGGACACAGCGGGACACAGCGGGGGACACAGCGGGACACAGCGGGGGACCCAGCGAGGACACAGCGGGACACAGCAGGGGACACAGCGAGGACACAGCGGGACACAGCGGGGGACAGAGCGGGACACAGCGGGGGACAGAGCGAGGACACAGCGGGACACAGCGGGCGACACAGCGAGGACACAGCGGGGGACACAGCGGGGGACACAGCGGGACACAGCGGGGAACACAGCGAGGACCCAGCGGAACCGCAGCGGGACACAGCATCGATACAGCGGGCACACAGCG
>NW_012304801.1:0-2894 GCF_000151885.1 Dipodomys ordii
ATCATTGCTGTGTCCCCGGCTGTGTCCTGCTGTGTTCCCGCTGTGTCCCAAGCTGTGTCCCGCTGTGTCCCGCTGTGTGCCCCGCTGTGTCCTGCTGGGTGCCGCTGTGTCCCCGCTGTGTCCCCGCTGTGTCCTCGCTGTGTCCCGCTGTGTCTACTGCTGTGTCCCCACTGTGTCCCGCTGTGTCTCGCTGTGTCCCACTGTGTCCTCGCTGTTTCCCACGCTGTGTTCTGCTGTGTCCTCGCTGTGTCCCCCGTTGTGTCCCGTTGTGTACCCAGCTGTGTACCCCACTGTGTCCCGCTGTGTCCCCGCTGTATCGACGCTGTGTCCCGCTTGGTCCCGCTGTGTCTTCGCTGTGTTCCCCGCTGTTTCCCGCTGTTTACCCCTCTGTGTCCCCCGCTGTGTCCCGCTGTGTCCCGCTGTGTACTGCTGTGTCCCCCGCTGAGTCCCGCTCTGTCCCCACTTTGTCCCAATGTGTCCCGCGCTGTGTCCCGCTGTGTCCCCCCTGTGTCCCCCGCTGTGTCGCTCTGTGTCCCGCTGTGTTTCTGGCTGTGTCCTCTGCTCTGTCCCACTGTGTCCCCCTCTGTGTCCTGCTGTGTCCCGCTGTGTCCCCCCTGTGTCCCCCGCTGTGTCCTGCTGTGTCGTCGCTGTGTCCCCAGCTGTGTCCCGCTGTGTCCACATTGTGTTCCCCGTGTGCCCCGCTGTGTACCCCGCTGTGTCCCGCTGTGTCCCGCTGTTTCCCGCTCTTTCTCCACTGTGTCCCGGTGTGTCCCGCTGTGTACCCCGCTTTGTCTAGCTGTGTCACTGCTGTGTCCCGCTGTGTACTGCTGTGTCCCCCGCTGTGTCCCGCTGTGTCCCCCGCTGTGTCCTGCTGTGTCCACTGCTGTGACCCCGTTGTGCCTTGCTGTGTCCCGCTGTGTCCCACACTGTCACCCGCTGTGTCCTTGCTGTGTCCCTCTGTGTTCCGCTGTGTCCCAAAGTGTCCCCAGCTGTGTCCCGCTGTGTCACCGCTGTGTCCTGCTGTGTCCTTGCTGTGTCCCCCGCTGTGTCCTTCTTTGTCCCTGCTGTGTACCCCGCTGTGTCCCCCACTGTGTCCCGCTGTGTCCCCTGCTGTGTCCCCACTGTGTCACGCTTTGTTTTCGCTGTGTCCGGCTGTGTCCTCGCTCTGCCTCCCTCAATATCCACCTGTGTCATGCTCTGTCCCCTCTGTGTCCCTCTGTGTCCAGCTCTGTCCCCGCTGTGTCCCGCTGTGTACCCTTCTGTGTCCAGCTGTGTCCCCTCTGTTTCCCCCTGTGTCCCTTCTCTGTCCCTCACTGTCCACCGCTGTGTCCCCTGGCTGTGTCCCGCAGTGTCCCCGCTGTGTCCCGCTGTGTCCTACTGTGTCCCGTGGTGTCCCGCTTTTTTCCCTCTATGTCCCCTGCTGAGTCCCCTCTGTGTCCCCGCTGTGTCCCGCTGTGTCCCCCAGTGTCCCCAGCTGTGTCCCGCTGTGTCACCGCTGTGTCCCGCTGTGTCCTCGCTGTGTCCCCCGCTGTGTCCTTCTTTGTCCCTGCTGTGTACCCTGCTGTGTCCCCCGCTGTGTCCCGCTGTGTCTACTGCTGTGTCCCCACTGTGTCCCCCTGTGTCTCGTTGCGTCCCGCTGTGTCCTCGTTGTTTCCCACGCTGTGTTCTGCTGTGTCCTCGCTGTGTCCCCCACTGTGTCCCGTTGTGTCCCCAGCTGTGTACCCCGCTGTGTCCCGCTGTGTCCCCGCTGTATCGACGTTGTATCCCTCTTGGTCCCGCTGTGTCCTCGCTGTGTTCCCCGCTGTGTCCTGCTGTTTACCCCTCTGTGTCCCCTGCTGTGTCCCGCTGTGTCCCGCTGTGTACTGTTGTGTCCCCCACTGAATCCCGCTGTATCCCCGCTGTGTCCCAATGTGTCCTCGCTGTGTCCCGCGCTGGGTCCCGCTGTGTCCCCGCTGTGTTCCAATGTGTCCTCGCTGTTTCCCACGCTGTGTTCTGCTGTGTCTTCACTGTGTCCCGTGGTGTCCCGCTTTGTCCCCCGCTGTGTCCCCGGCTGAGTCTCGCTGTGTCCCCACTGTGTCCTCTCTGTGTCCCCCGCTGTGTCCTGCTCTGTTCCCCACTGTGTCTCCCGTTTTGTCCCTGCTGTGCCCAGCTGTGTCCCGCTGTGTCCCGCTGTGTCCCCCACTGTGTCCCGTTGTGTCAACAGATGTGTAGCCCGATGTGTCCCTGCTGTATCGACGCTGTGTCTCGCTGGGTCCTGCTGTGTCTCTCTCTGTGTTCCCCATTGTGTCCCGCTGTGTCCCCCGCTGTGTCACTCGCTGTGTCCCCCGCTGTGTCCCGCTGTGTCCCGCTGTGTCCCCCGCTGTGTCCTTGCTGTGTCCCCGCTGTGTCCCGCTGGGTCCCGCAGTGTCCCCCGCAGAGTCCCGTTGTGTCACCGCTGTGTCCCGCTGTGTCCCCGCTCTATCGATGCTGTGTCCCTCTGGGTCCCGCTGTGTCCACTCTTTGTTCCCCGCTGTGTCCCGCTGTGTCCCCCGCTGTGTCTCTTGCTATGTCCCGCTGTATCACCGGCTGTGTCCGGCTGTGTCCCGCTGTGTCCCCCGCTGTGTCCTTGCTGTGTCCCCGCTGTGTCCCGCTGTGTCCCGCAGTGTCCCCAGCTGTGTCCCGCTGTGGCTGTGTCACCGCTGTGTCCCGCTGTGTCCTCGCTGTGTCCCACACTGTGTCCCGATTTGTCCATGCTGTGTACCCCGCTGTGTTCCTCTGTGTACCCGGCTGTGTCCCGCTGTGTCCCCTGCTGTGTCCCCACTGTGTCACGCTGTGTTTCGCTGTGTCCGGCTGTGTCCTCGCTCTGTCTCCCTCAGTGTCCAGCTGTGTCTTCCCTGTTCCCCCGCTGTGTCCCG
>NW_012304802.1:0-2894 GCF_000151885.1 Dipodomys ordii
TGAGACAAAGAGGGACATCACTAAACACAGCGGTACACAGCAGGAAACAGCAGTGACACTGCGGGTACACAGTGGTACACAGCGGGGGACACAGCGTGACACAGAGTGGGGACAGAGTGTGACACAGTGTGGGACACAGCTGTACACAGCAGGTGAAACAGTGGGGGACACAGCGGGACACAGCGGGACACATTGAGGACACAGTGGGACAGAGTGGGACACAGAGTGGGACACAGTGAGGACACAGCGTGACACAGCGGGACACAGCCGGGTCCCAGCATTGGACACAGCGGGACACAGCGGGGGACACAGCGGGACACAGCGGGGGACACATGGAGGACTCAGCGGGACAAATCGGGGACACAGCGGCGACTCACCGGGGGACACAGCGGGGACAAAGCTTGAGACACAGCGGGATACAGAGCGGGAGACAGCAGGGGACACAGCGAGGACACAGCGGGACACAGCTCTGACACTGCGGGGGACACAGCGGGGGACACAGCGGGGGACACAGCCGGACACAGCGGGGGACACAGGGGGGACCCAGCGGGACCCAGCGCGGGACACAGAGAGGACACATTGGGACACAGCGGGGACACAGCGGGACACAGTTGGGGACACAGCAGTACACAGCGGGACACAGCGGGGGACACAGAGGGGTAAACAGCGGGACACAGCGGGGAACACAGCGAGGACACAGCGGGACACAAGCGGGACACAGCATCGATACAGCAGGGACACAGCGGGATACAGCGGGGTACACAGCTGGGTACACAACGGGACACAGCGGGGGACACAGCGAGGACACAGCAGAACACAGCGTGGGAAACAGCGAGGACACACGGGACACAGCGAGACACAGCGGGACACAGTGGGGACACAGCAGTATACACAGCGGGACACAGCGAGGACACAGCGGGGACACAGCGGCACCCATCAGGACACAGCAGGGCACACAGCAGGACACAGCGGGACACAGCTTGGGACACAGCGGGAACACAGCAGGACACAGCCGGGGACACAACGAGGACACAGCGGGACACAGCGGGACACAGCGTGGGACAAAGCGGGAGATAGCAGGGGACACAGCGAAGACACAGCGGGACACAGTGGCGACACATAGAGGACTCAGCGGGGGACACAGTGGGGGACAGAGCGGTACCCAGCGGGACCCAGCGGGGACAAAGCGTGAGACACAGCGGTGGACAGAGCGGGAGACAGAGGCGGACACAGCGAGGACACAGCGGGACACAGCGGGGATACAGAGGTGGCTCAGGGAGGCCACAGCGGGGGACAAAGCGGGACACCACGGAACACAGCGGGACAAAGCGTGAAACAGCGGTGAACCTGCAGGGACAAAGCGGGACACAGCGGTGGACACAGCGGGACACAGCGGGGACACAGCGGGGACACTGCAGGACCCAGCAGGACACAGCGGGACACAGCAAGACACAGCGGGGGACACAGCGGGACACAGCGGGGGACACAGCGGGACACAGCGGGGACACAGAGGGGACTCAGCAGTGGACATTTCGGGGGACAAATCGGGACACCACAGGACACAGTGGGACACAGCGGGACACAGCGGGGACACTGCGGGGACACAGCGGGACAAAGCGGGGGACCCAGCGGGACACAGCAGGACCCAGCGCGGAAACAGGGGGGACACAGTTTGACACAGCGAGGACACAGCGGGACACAGCGGGACATTGCGGGGCACAGCGGGGGACACAGCAGGACACAGCAGGGGACAAAGGGAGGACACAGCGGAACACAGCATGGGACAATGCGAGGACACAGCGAGAAACAGCGAGACACAGCGGGACCCAGCGGGGACCCAGCAGTGGACACAGCAGGACACAGCGGGGGACAAAGCGGGACACCACGGAACACAGCAGGACACAGCGTGAAAAAACGGTGAACATGCGCGGACACAGCGGTACACAGCGGGGGACACAGCGGGACACAGCGGGGGACACAGTCGGTACACAGACACAGCGGGGACACAGCCGGGACCCAGCAGGACACAGCGGGGGACACAGCGGGACACAGCGGGACACAGCGGGGGGACACAGCCGGACACATTGGGACACAGTAGGACACAGCGTGGGACAAAGCGGGAGACAGCAGAGGACACAGCGAGGACACAGCTGGACACAGCAGGGACACAGAGGGGACTCAGCAGGGGACAAAGTGAGAAAAAAGCGGGACACCACGAGACACAGTAGGACACAACAAGACACAGCGTGGGACACAGTAGGACAGAGCGGGGGACAAAGCGGTGGACAGAGGGGGACACCACGAATAACAGAGCAAGGACCCAGCGGGACCCAGCGTGACACAGCCTCGATACAGCGGGATTCACAGCGTTACACAGCGGGTTACACAGCTGGGGACACAAAGGGACACAGTGGTGGACACAGCGGGACACAGCGGGACAGAGTGGGACACAGACGGGATAAAGCGTGAGACACAGCGGGGGACAGAGCGGGAGACAGCGGGGGACACAGCGAGGACACAGCGGGGGACACAGCAAATACTCAGCGGAACACAGCGTGGGACACAGTGAGGACACAGGGGGACACAGCGGGACACAGCTGGACACAGCAGGAACACAGCAGTAGACACAGCGGGACACAGCGGGGTACCCAGCGGGAAACAGCGGGGGGCCCAGCGAGGACACAGCAGGACACAGCAGGGGACACAGACAGGAAAACAGCAGGGGACACACCGGGGGACACAGCGGGACCCAGTGGGACACAGCGGGACACAGCGTCGATACAGCGGGGATACAGCGTTACACAGTGTGGTACACATCTGTGGACACAAGGGGACACAGTGGGGGCACAGCGGGACACAGCGGGACACAGTGGGACAAAGTGAAGACAAATCGT
>NW_012304803.1:0-2894 GCF_000151885.1 Dipodomys ordii
ACAGCAGTACACAGCGGGACACAGCAGTGACACAGCTAGACAAAGCGGGGTACACAGCGGGACACACCGGGCACACAGCAGGGACACAGCGGGACACACCGGGACACAGTGGAGAAAGAGCGGGACACAGCATGACACAGCGGGACACAGCGGGGTACACAGCTGGGTACACAACGGGACACAGAGGGGGACACAGCGGGAACACAGCAGGACACAGCCGGGGACACAGCGAGGACACAGCGGGACACAGTGGGACACAGCGTGGGACAAAGAGGGAGATAGCAGGGGACACAGCGAGGACACAACGGGACACAGTGGCGACACATAGAGGACTCAGCGGGGGACTCAGTGGGGGACAGAGCGGGACACAGCGGGACCCAGCGGGGACAAAGCGTGAGACACAGCGGTGGACAGAGCGGGAGACAGAGGCAGACACAGCGAGGACACAGCAGGACACAGCGGGGACACAGAGGTGGCTCAGGGGGGCCACAGCGGGGGACAAAGCGGGACATCACGGAACACAGCGGGACACAGCGTGAAACAGCGGTGAACCTGCGGGGACACAGCAGGACACAGCGGGGGACACAGCGGGACACAGCGGGGACACTGCGGGACCCAGCAGGACACAGCGGGACACAGCAGGACACAGCGGGGGACATAGCGGGACACAGCGGGGGATACAGCGGGACACAGCGGGGACACAGAGGGGACTCAGCAGGGGACATAGCAGGGGACAAATCTGGACACCACAGGACACAGTGGGACACAGCGGGACACTGGGGGCACAGCGAGGGACACAGCGGGACACAGCGGGGACACTGTGGGGACACAGCTTGGAGACAGCGGGGGACCGAGCGGGACCCAGCGGGAACACAGTGGGACACAGCGAGGACACAGCGGGACACAGCGGGACACTGCGGGGCACAGCGGGGAACACAGCGGGACACAGCGGGGGACACAGGGAGGACACAGCGGAACACAGCATGGGACAAAGCGAGGACACAGCGGGAAACAGCGAGACACAGCGGGACCCAGCGGGGACCCAGCAGTGGACACAGCGGGACACAGCGGGGGACAAAGTGGGACACCACGGAACACAGCGGGACACAGCGTGAAACAGCGGTGAACCTGCGGGGACACAGCGGGACACAGCGGGGGACACAGCGGGACACAACGGGACACAGTGGGGGACACAGCGGGACACAGCAGGGACACAGCAGGGACACAGCGGGACCCAGCAGGACACAGCGGGGGACACAGCGGGACACAGCGGGACACAGCGGGGAACACAGAAGGGACACAGTGGGACACAGTAGGACACAGCGAGGATACAGCTGGACACATCGGGGACACAGAGGGGACTCAGCATGGGACATAGAGGGGAAAAAGCGGGACACCACGGGACACAGTAGGACACAGCGGGACACAGCGGGGACACTGCGGGACACAGCCGGGGGACACAGCGGTGGACAGCGGGGGAAAGAGAAGGGACACAGCGGGACACAGAGGGGACACAGCTGGACACAGAAGGGTACACAGCGGGGCACAGCGGACACACAACAGGGACAGAGCTGGACACAGAGGGACACAGAGGGGACAGAGCGTGACACAGCGGGACACAGCGGGACACAGCAGGGGACTCAGCTGGACACAGCGGGGGACACAGGGAATACACAGCTGGACACTGAGGGAGACAGAGCGAGGACACAGCCGGACACAGCGAAACACAGCGTGACACAGTGGGGACACAGCAGGGGACACAGCGGGACACAGCGGGGGACAGAGAGGGACACAGCGGGGTACACAGCAGGCACAAAGCAGGACACAGCGGGGGACACAGCGAGGACAAAGCGGGACTCAGCGGTGACACAGCGGGACACAGCTGGGGACACTGCGGGACACAGCGGGACACAGCGGGGACACAGCAAGGACACAGCGGGGGACACAGCGGGACACAGCCGGACACAGCAGGGGACACAGCGGGACACAGCGAGAGACACGGCGGGGGACACAGCGGGACACAGAGGGGAACAAAGAGAGGACACAGCGGGACCCAGCGGGACACAGCGTCGATAGAGTGGGGACACAGCGGGACACAGCGGTGACACAACCGGACTCAGCGGGGGACACTGCGGGACCCAGCGGGACACAGCGGGGACACAGCAAGGACACAGCAGGGGACACAGCGGGACAGAGTGGGGAACACAGAGAGAGACACAGCAGGACCCAGCGAGACACAGCGTCGATACAGCAGGGACACAGCGGGGTATACAGCTGTTGACACAACGGGACACTGTGGGGGACACAGCGGGACACAGCGGGGCACAGCGGGGACAAAACGGGAGACACAGTGGGGAACAGAGCAGGACATAGCGGGGGACACAGAAAGGAAACAGTGGGGACACAGCGAGACTAAGCCGGGGACACAGCGGGGGACAAAGCGGGACACCACGGGACACAGTGGGAAACAGCGGGACACAGCGGGGTGACTGCGGGACACAGTGGGGGACAAAGCGGGACACAGCGGGACACAGCGGGGACGCAGCGGGACACAGCGGGATACAGCGGGACACGGCGGGGGACACAGCGGGACACAGAGGGGGACACAGCGAGGACACAGCGGGACACGGAGGGACACAGCGGGGGAAACAGCGAGGACACAGTGGGGGACACAGTGGCGGAAACAGCTGGACATAGCGGGGAACACAGCGAGGACACATCGGGACCCAGCGGGACACAGCGTCGATACAGCGGAGACACAGCGTTACACAGCATGGTACAAAGCTGTGGACACAACGGGACACAGTGGGGGCACAGCGGGACACAGCGGGACGCAGTGGGACACATCGGGACACAGCGGGGACAGAGCGGGACACAGTCGGACACAGCGGTGA
>NW_012304804.1:0-2894 GCF_000151885.1 Dipodomys ordii
AAGAAGAAGAAGAAGAAGAAGAAGAAGAAGAAGAAGAAGAAGAAGAAGAAGAAGAAGAAGAAGAAGAAGAAGAAGAAGAAGAAGGAGAAGGAGAAGAAGAAGGATAAGCAGGACAAGCAGAAGAAGCAGGAGAAACCGAAGCAGTAGTAATAGAAGACGCAGAAGAAGCAGAAGAAGAAGGAGAAGCAGAAGCAGAAGGAGAAGTAGAAGAAGGAGAAGGAGAAGGAAAAGCAGAAATAGAAGAAGAAGAAGAAGAAGAAGAAGAAGAAGAAGAAGAAGAAGAAGAAGAAGAAGAAGAAGAAGAAGAAGAAGAAGAAGAAGAAAAGGAGGAGGAGGAGGAGGAGGACGAGGAGGAGGAGGAGGAGGAGAAGCAGAGGAAGAAGCAGGAGAAAAAGAAGGAAAAGGAGAAAGAGAAGGATTCGGAGTAGGAGAAGCAGAAGGATAAGAAGAAGCAGAAGGAGAAGAAGAAAGAGAAGCAGAAGGAGAAGCAGAAGAAGTAGAAGCATGAGAAGCAGAAGAAGAAGCAGAATGAGAAGCAGAAGAAGGAGAAATTGAAGCAGAAGCAGAATGAGAAGCAGAAGAAGGAGAAATTGAAGCAGAAGCAGAAGAAGAAGCAGAAGAAGAAGGAGAAACAGAAGAAGGAGAAGGAGAAGCAGAAGAAAAATAAGCAGAAGCAGAAACAGAAGCAGCAGCAGCAGCAGCAGCAGCAGCAGCAGCAGCAGCAGCAGCAGCAGCAGAGAGAGAGAGAGAGAGAGAAGAGAGAGAAGAAGAAGAGAGAGAGAGAGAGAGAGAGAGAGTATAAGGAGAAGCATAAAGAGAAGCAGTAGAAGCAGAAGAAGCAGAAGCAGGAGAAGCAGAAGCAGAAGAAAAAGAATAAGCAAAAGAAGCAGAAGCAGAAGCACTGGGAGAAGCAGAAGAAGGAGAAGGAGAAGGAGCAGCAGAAGGAGAAGCAGAAGCAGAAAGAGAAGCAGAAACAGAGGAGAACAAGAAGGAGAAGCAGGAGAATCAGAAGAAGCAGAAGTAGAAGCATAAAGAGGAGAAGAAGGAGAAGCAGAAGTAGAATCAGAAGAAACAGAAGAAGAAGCAGAAGAAACAGAAGCAAAAGAAACAGAAGAAGGAGAAGAGCAGAAGCAGAAGCAGAAGGAGAAGCAGAAGCAGAAGTAGAAGCAAAAAGAGAAGCAGGAGAAGCAGAAGAAGCAGGAGAAGCAGAAGCAGAAGAAACAGGAGAAGCCGAGGAAGCAGAAGCAGAATCTGAAGCAGATGGAGAAACAGAAGAAGCACAATCTGAAGCAGAAGCAGAAGAAACAGTAATAGTAGAATAAGCAGAAGCAGAAGCAGCAAGAGAAGCAGAAGAAAAAGAAGTCGGAGAAGGCGAGAGAGAAGGATTAGGAGTAGGAGAAGCAAAAGGATAAGCAGAAGCAGAAAGAGACGCAGAAGGAAAAGCAGCACGAAAAGTAGGAGAAGCAGGAGAAGCAGAAGCAGGAGAAGCAGAAGAAACAGAAGACGCAGAAGCAGAAGAAGGATAAATTAAACAGAACCAGAAGGAGAAGCAGAAGCAGAAGGAGAAGCAGAAGGAGAAGGAGAATCAGAAAGAGAAGCAGAAAGAGAAGCAGAACGAGAAGCAGGAGAAGCAGAAGCAGGAGAAGCAGAAGCAGAAGAAACAGAAGAAGGAGAAGAAGCAGAAGCAGAAGGAGAAGCAGAAACAGAAGGAAAAGCAAAAAGAGAAGCAGGAGAAGCAGAAGAAGCAGCACAGGAGAAGCAGAAGCAGAAGAAGCCGAAGAAGCAGAAGCAGAACCTGAAGCAGAAGGAGAAGCAGGAGAAGCAGAAGAAGCAGAATATGGAGAAGCAGAAGGAGAAGCAGAAGCAGAAAGAGAAGCAAAAGCAGAAGGAGAAGCAGAAGGAGAACAGAAGAAACAGAAGAAGCAGAGGCAGTAGCAGAAGAAGCAGAAGATGCAGAAGCAGAAGGAGAAGCAGAAGGAAAAGCAGAAGAACGAGAAGGAGAAGGAGAAACAGAAGGAGAAGCAGAAAGAGAAGCAGAAGAAGGAGCAGGAGAAGGAAAAGCAGCAGGAGAAGCAGAAAGAGCAGCAGAAGGAGAAGCAGGAGATACAGAAACAGGAGAAGAATAAGTAGAAGAATCAGGAGAAGGACAAGAAGCAGAAGCAGAAGGAGAAGCAGAAACAGAAGGAGAAGCAGAAATAGAAGGAGGGGAAGCAGAAGAAGCAGAAGCAGGAGAAGCAGAAACATAAGAATCCGAAGAAGCAGAAGCAGAACCTGAAGCAGAAGGAGAAGCAGGAGAAGCAGAAGAAGCAGAATCTGGAGAAGCAGAATGAGAAGCTGAAGGAGAAGCAGAAGCAGAAAGAGATGCAGAAGGAGAAGCAGGAGAAGCAGAAGAAGCAGAAGCAGAAGGAGAAGAACTAAAGAGAAGAATCAGAAGCAGAAGAAGCAGAAGCAGAAGTAGAAAGAGAAGCCGACGAAGAGAAGCAGAACGAGAAGCAGGAGAAGCAAAAGAAGCAGAAGCGGGAGAAGCAGAAGAAGAAGAAACAGAAGAAGGAGAAGGAGCAGAAGCAGAAGGAGGAGCAGAAGCAGATGGAGAAGCAGAAAGAGAAGCAGGAAAAGCAGAAGAAGCAGAAGCAGGAGAAGCAGAAGCAGAAAAAACAGGAGAAGGACAAGAAGAAGAAGCAGAAGGAGAAGCAGAAACAGAAGGAGAAGCAGAAAGAGAAGGAGGGGAAGCAGAAGAAGCAGAAGCAGGAGAAGCAGAAGCATAAGAATCCGAAGAAGCAGAAGCAGAACCTGAAGCAGAAGGAGAAGCAGGAGAAGCAGAAAAAGCAGAATCTGGAGAAGCAGAATGACAAGCTGAAGGAGAAGCAGAAGCAGAAAAAGAATCAAAAGCAGTG
>NW_012304805.1:0-2894 GCF_000151885.1 Dipodomys ordii
TTTCCTCCTCTGAGAGTGGGTATTTCTCCATCCTGTGGTGGAAATTGCGGACTACGTTGTTTGTCCCAACGACGACCTCCTGTCTGCCACCGAGACGGAGCTCCAAATGATCTGTCATTCATTCTTACTCATAGTGGTACCCATCTCTTTACACCAAAGGTATCCTTTTAGACCCCTTAGAACTATCTGGTGCTGGGTGGGACAGGTGAGGACAAATCATGAGGCGTACCTGGGGACAGAGCGGGAGACAGCGGGGGACCTAGCGAGGACACAGCAGGACACAGCGTGACACAACAGGGACAGAGCAGGACACAGCGGGACACAGCGGGGGACACAGCGGGACACAGCGGGGGACCCAACGAGGACACAGCGGGACACAGCCGGGAATACAGCGAGGACACAGCGGGGGACACAGCGGGGGACACTGAGGGACACAGCGGGACACAGCGTTGATACAGCGGGGATACAGCCTTACACAGCATGGTATACAGCTGTGGACACAACGGGACACAGTGGGGGCACAGCGGGACACAGCGGAACACAGTGGGACACAGCGGGGACAAATCGTGAGACACAGCTGGGGACAGAGCGGGAGACAGCGGGGGACACAGCGAGGACACAGCAGTACACAGCGGGACACAGCAGGGACAGAGCGGGAAACAGCGGGACACAGCGGGACACAGCGGGGGACACAGCGGGACACAGCGGAGGACCCAGCGAGGACACAGCGGGACACAGTGGGGGACACAGCGAGGAAACAGCGGGGGACACAGCGGGGGACACTGCGAGACACAGCGGGGAACACAGCGAGGACACAGCGGGGGACAGAGCAGGAGACAGCGGGGGACACAGCGAGGACACAGCGGGACCCAGCGTTGGAAACAGCGGGACACAGTGGTGGACCCAGCGAGGACCCAGCGGGACCCAGCGGGACACAGTGTCGATACAGCTGGGATACAGCCTTACACAGCGTGGTACACATCTGTGGACACAACGGGACACAGTTGTGGCACAGCGGGACACAGCGGGACACAGTGGGACACAGCGAGGACAAATCGTGAGACGAAGCGGGCGACAGAGCGGGAGACAGCGGGGGACACAGCGAGGACACAGCAGGACACAGCGGGACACAGCAGGGAACACAGCGAGGACACAGCGGGACCCAGCGGGACCCAGCGTCGATACAGCGGGGATACAGCGTTACACAGTGTGGTACAAATCTGTGGACACAAGGGGACACAGTGGGGGCACAGCGGGACAGAGCGGGACACAGTGGGACACAGCGAGGACAAATCGTGAGACACAGCTGGGGACAGAGCGGGAGACAGCGGGGTACACAGCGAGGACACAGCAGTACACAGCGGGACACAGCAGGGACAGAGCGGGACAGAGCGGGACACAGCGGGACACAGCGGGGGACACAGCGAGACACAGCTGAGGACCCAGCGAGGACACAGCGGGACACAGTGGGGGACACAGCGAGGAAACAGCGGGGGACACAGCGGGGGACACTGCGAGACACAGCGGGGAACACAGCGAGGACACTGCGGGGAACACAGCGGGGGACACTGCGGGACACAGCGGGACACAGCGTCGATACATCGGGGACACAGCGTTACACAGCGTGGTACACAGCTGTTGACACAACGGGACACAGTGGGGTCACAGCAGGACACAGCGGAACACAGTGGGACACATCGGGGACAAAGCGTGAGACACAGCGTGGGACAGAGCGGGAGACAGAGGGGGACACAGCGAGGACACAGCGGGACACAGCGGGGGAAACAGCGGGACACAGCGGTAGACAAAGGGGGACAGAGCGGGGGACACAGCGGGACACAGCGGTGGACAGAGCGGTACACAGCGGTGGACACAGCGAGGACACAGCGCGACCCAGCGGGACACAGCGTCGATACAGCGGGGACAGAGTGGGCCACAGCGGGACACAGCAGGAACAAAGCAGTAGACACAGCAGGACACAGCAGGGGACACACCGGGACACAGCCGGGGACACAGGGAGGACAGAGCAGGACACAGCGGGGACACAGCGGGGACTCAGCGGGGGACACAGCGGGGGACAAAGCGGGACACCACGGGACACAGCGGAACACAGCGGGGACAAGGAGGAGACAGAGCAGGACACAGCGAGGACACAGTGGGACAAAGCAGGGTACACAGCAGGGGACACAGCGGGACACAGCGGGACACAGCGGGGGACACAGCGGGACACAGCGGGGGACACAGCGAGGACACAGCGGGATACAGCGGGGGACACAGCGAGGACACAGCGGGGGACACACCGGGGGACACAGCGGAACACAGCAGGGAACACAGCGAGGACACAGCGGGACCCAGCAGGACACAGCGTCGATACAGCGGGGATACAGCGTTACACAGTGTGGTACACATCTGTGGACACAAGGGGACACAGTGTGGGCACAGCGGGACACAGCGGGACACAGTGGGACAAAGCAAGGACAAATCGTGAGACACAGCAAGGGACAGAGCTCGAGACAGCGGGGGACACAGCTAGGACACAGCAGGGCACAGCGGGACACAGCAGGGACAGAGCGGGACACAGCGGGACACAGCGGGACACAGCGGGGGACCCAGCGGGACCCAGCGGGGAACCCAGCGAGGACACAGCAGGACAAAGCAGGGGACACCGCGGTGACAAAGCTGGACACAACAGAGTACATAGCAGGACCCAGCGGGACACAGCGTCGATACAGCAGGGACACAGCATTATACAGTATGGTACACAGCTGTGGACACAATGGGACACAGTGGGGGCACAGCGGGACACAGCGGAACACAGTGGGACACAGCTGGGACAAAGCGTGAGACACAGCGGGGACAGAGCGGGAGACAGCGGGGGACACAGCGAGGACACA
>NW_012304806.1:0-2894 GCF_000151885.1 Dipodomys ordii
TTTATTTTTTTTTGCAGTGTAATAGCATGAGACATAGGCGGACTTTTTTGAGGACACAGTGGTACACAGCGGTGACTTGAGGTGGCTCAGGGGGGCCACAGCGGGGGAAATGCGGGTCACCACGGAACACAGCGGGACACAGCGTGAAACAGCGGTGAACCTGCGGGGACACAGCGGGACACAGCAGGGAACACAGCGGGACACAGCGGGGACACAGCGGGGACACTGCGGGACCCAGCAGGACACAGCGGGACACAGCAGGACAAAGCGGGGGACACAGTGGGACACAGCGGGGGACACAGTGGGACACAGCGGGGACACAGAGGGGACTCAGCAGGGGACATAGCGGGGAACAAATCGGGACACCACAGGACACAGTGGGACACAGCGGGACACAGCGGGGACACTGCGGGGACACAGCGGGACAAAGCGGGGGACCCAGCGGGACCCAGCGGGACAAAGCATGACCCAGCAGGGAAACAGCGGGGACACAGTTGGACACAGCGAGGACACAGCGGGACACAGCGGGACACTGAGGGGCACAGCAGGGGACACAGCGGGACACAGCGGGGGACACAGGGAGGACACAGCGGAACACAGCATGGGACAAAGCGAGGACACAGCGGGAAACAGCGAGACACAGCGGGACCCGGCGGGGACCCAGCAGTGGACACAGCGGGACACAGCGGGGGACAAAGCGGGACACCACGGAACACAGCAGGACACAGCGTGAAACAGCAGTGAACCGGCGGGGACACAGCGGGACACAGCGGGGGACACAACAAGGACACAGCGGAACACAGAGTGGGACACAGTGAGGACACAGCGGGACACAGCCGGGTCCCAGCAGTGGACACAGCGGGACACAGCGGGGGACACAGCGGGACACAGCGGGGGACACATGGAGGACTCAGCGGGACAAAGCGGGGACACAGCGGCGACTCACCGGGGGACACAGCGGGGGACAAAGCGGGACACCACAGAACACAGTGGGAAACAGCGGGACACAGCGGGGAAACTGCGGGGACACAGGGAGACAAAGCGTGGGACACATAGGGACACAGCGGGGGACACAGTGGGGGACACAGCGGGACACAGCGGGGAACACAGCGAGGAAACAGCGGGACCAAGCGGTACACAGCGTCGATACAGCGGGGACACAACGTTACACAGCGTGGTACACACCTGTGAACACATCGGGACACAGTGGGGGCACAGCGGGACACAGCGGGACACAGTGGGACACAGCGGGGACAAAGCTTGAGACACAGCGTGGTACAGAGCGGGAGACAGCAGGGGACACAGCGAGGACACAGCGGGACACAGCGCTGACACTGCGGGGGACACAGCGGGGTACACAGCGGGAGACACAGCCGGACACAGCGGGACACAGCGGGGGACGCAGGGGGGACCCAGCGGGACCCAGCGCGGGACACAGAGAGGACACATTGGGACACAGCGGGGACACAGCCGGACTCAGCGGGGGACACAGCAGTACACAGCGGGACACAGCGGGGGACACAGAGGGGTACACAGCGGGACACAGCGGGGAACATAGTGAGGACACAGCGGGACCCAGCGTTGCACAGCGTCGATACAGCGGGGACACAGCAGGACACAGCGGGGTACACAGCTGGGGACACAAAGGGACACAGTGGGGGACACAGCGAGGATACAGAGAAACACAGCGGGGGACTCAGTGAGGACACAGCAGACCACAGCCTGGAACACAGCGAGGACACAGCGGGACACAGTGAGCCACAGCGTGACACAGCGGGGACACAGCAGTAGACACAGTGGGACACAGCTTGGGACACAGCGGGACACAGCGGGGGACACAGTGAGGACAAAGCGGGACACGGCGGGACACAGCCGGGGACAAAGCGGGAGACAGCGAGGGACACAGCGGGACACATCGGGGGACACAGCAAGGACACAGCGGGACACAGCGGGGGACACAGCGGGACACAGCGGGGGACACAGGGCGGACACAGCGGGGGACACAGCGAGGACACATTGGGACACAGCGGGGGACAGGGAGGGGTACACAGCGGGACACAGCGGGGAACACAGCGAGGACCCAGCTAGACCCAGCGGGACACAGCGTCGATACAGCAGGGACACAGTGGGAAACAGCGGGGTACACAGCTGGGGACACAACGGGACACAGCGTGGGACACAGCGAGGACACAGCGGAACACAGCAGGGGACACAGCGAGGACACAGAAGAACACAGTGTGAGACACAACGAGAACACAGCGGGACACAGCGAGACACTGCGTGACACAGCGGGGACATAGCAGTAGACACAGCGGGACACAGCTTGGGACACAGCGGGACACAGCAGGGACAGAGCGGAACACAGCGGGACACAGCGGGGGACACAGCGGAACACAGCTGGGGACCCAGCGAGGATACAGCGGGACACAGCGGGGGACACAGCGAGGACACAGCAGGGGACACAGCAGGGGACACAGCGGGACACAGCCGGACACAGCGGGGAACACAGGGGGGACTCAGCGGGACACAGCAGGGGACACAGCGAGGACACATTGGGACACAGCGGAATCACAGCGGGACTCAGCGGGGGACACAGCAGTACACAGTGGGCACAGCGGGACACAGCGGGGGACACAGAGGGTTATACAGCAGGACACAGTGGGGGAAAGTGCGGGACTCAGCAGGGGACACAGTGAGGACACAGCGGGACACAGCGGGGACACAGCGGGGATTCAGCGGGGGACACAGCGGAGGACAAAGCGGGACACCACGGAACACAGCGGGACACAGAGGGAAACAGCGTAGACCCTGCGGGGACACAGCGGGACACAGTGGGGGACACAGCGGGACACAGTGGGGAACAGAGCGTGGGACACAGCGAGGACACAGCAGAA
>NW_012304807.1:0-2894 GCF_000151885.1 Dipodomys ordii
GGGTACACAAGCTGTGACACAACGGAACACAGTGTGGGCAAAGCGGACACAGCGGAACAGAGTGGGACACAGACGGGTTAAAGCATGAGACACAGCGGGGGACACAGCGGGGGACACAGCGGGACACAGGGGGGGGGACACAGCGAGGACACATTGGGACACAGCGGGGACACAGCGGGACTCAGCGGGGGACACAGCAGTACACAGCGGGACACAGCGGGACACAGCGGGTCACAGCAGGGACAGAGCGGGTGACACAGAGGGATACACAGCGAGACACAGCAGTGGACAAAGCAGGACACAGCGAGGACACTGCGGGACACTGCAGGAGACACAGCAAGGACACAGCAGGACACAGTGGAACACAGCGGGACACAGCAGTGACACAGCAGGGGACCCAGCGGGACACAACCGAGGACACAGCGGGACACAGCGGGGCCACAGGGAGGACACAGCAGGACACAGCGGGGGACACAGCGGGAAACAGCGAGGGACACAGCATCGATAGAGCGGGGACACAGCGGGACACAGCGGGGTACACAGCTGGAGACACAACGGGACACAGTGGGGGACATAGCGGGACACAACAGGACACAGTGGGACACAGCGGGACACAGCGGGGGACACAGCGATGACAAAGCGGGACACAGCGGGGGACACAGTGGGACAGAGCAGGGGACACAGCAGGGGACACAGACGGACCCAGCGGGACAAAGCGGGGGACACAGGGGGGACACAGCGGGACACAGCGGGGGACACAGCAAGGACACATTGGGACACAGCGGGGACACAGCAGGACTCAGCGGGGGACACAGCAGTACACAGCGAGACACAGCGGTACACAGCGGAGCACAGCAGGGACACAGCGGGGGACAAAGCGGGACACAGCGGGACACAGCGGGGAACTCACCGGGACACAGCGGGGGACACAACAAGGACACAGCGGAACACTGTGGGAGACACAGTCAGGACACATCCGGACCCAGTGGAACACAGTGTGACACAGCGGGGGACACAGCGAGGACACAGGGGGACACAGCAGGGGACACAGCGGGACACAGCGGGGGACACAGCGGGACACAGCGTGCGACACAGGGGGAACAAAGCGGGACACAGCAGGGGACACAGCGAGGACTCAGCGGGACACATCTGGGACACAGCGGGAATCAGTGGGAGACACAGCGGGACACAGTGGGACAGAGCGGGGACACAGCAGGGACACAGCGGGGGACACAGTGGGACAGAGCTGGGGACACAGCAGGGGAAACAGAGGAACAGAGCGGGACACAGCGGGGGACACAGGGTTGACAGAGCGGGACACAGCGGGGGACATAGTGAGGACACATTGGGACACAGTGGGGACACAGCGGGACTCAGCGTGGGACACAGCAGTACACAGCAGGACCCAGCGGGACACAGCGTCGATACAGCGGGGACACAGCGGGGTACATAGCTGGGGACACAACGGGACACAGTGGGGGCCATAGCGGGACACAGCGGGACACAGCGGGCCACAGGGGGTCACAGCGGGGACAAAGCGGGGGCTCAGCAGGGGACACAGCGGGTGACAAACAGGACACCACGGAATACAGGGGAATACAGCGGGACACATTGGGGGACACAGCAGGACACAGCGGGACACAGAGGTGGACACAGCGGAACCTGTGACCACAGACACAGCGGAACCTCTGTCCACAGACAGAGCGGGGGACACAGCTGGACACAACGGGGACAAAGCGGCACTCAGCGGGGGACACAGGAGGGGACAAAGTGGAACACCACAGGACACAATGTGACACAACAGGACACAGCGGGGACACTGTGGGGAAACAGCGGCACAAAGCAGGGGACATAGTGGGACACAGCGGGACACAGCGGGGGACAGAGCAGGTGACAGCGGGGGACAGAGAAAGGACAGAGCGGGACACAGCGGTGACACCGCTGGACACAGTGGGGTACACAGCAGGACACAGCGGGCACACAGCGGGGACACAGCGGGACACATCGGGACACAGTAGGGACAGAGCGGGACACAGAGGGACACAGCGGGGTACACAGCGGGAAACACGGGGGACACAGTGAGGCCACAGCGGGACACAGCGGGGACAAAGCGGGGGACACAGCGGGACACAGCAGGGACACAGCGGGACACAGCGGGGGACATAGTGGGACACAGCGGGGGACACAGCGACGACAAAGGGGGACACAGCGGGGAAACAGCAGGACTCAGCAAGGTCACAGCGGGACACAGCGGGACACAGCAGGGACACAGCAGGGGACACAGCGGGACACACCGGGGGACATAGCAGGACACAGCAGGGGACACAGGGAGGACACAGCGGGACACAGTGGGGGACACAGCGGAACACAGCGAGGGACACAGCGGGGGACACAGTGGGACACAGCGGGGTACACTGAGAGGACACAGCGGGACCCAGCGGGACACAGCGTCGATACAGCGGGGACACAGCGGGACACAGCGGGGTACACAGCTGGGGACACAAGGGGACACAGTGGGGGACATAGCGGGACACACTGGGACACAGCGGGACACAGCGGGGCACAGCGGGGACAAAGCGGGAGACACAGCGGGGAACAGAGCAGGACACAGCGCGGGACACAGCGAGGACACAGCGGGACACAGCGAGGACACAGCGGGACACAGCCGGGGACACAGCGGGACACAATGGGGAACACAGCGGGGGACACAGCGGAACACAGCGGCACACAGCAGGGGACACAGTGGTGACACAGTGGTACACAGCGTGGGACACAGCAAGGACACAGCAAAACACAGCGTGGGACAACGCGGGAGAGAGGGGGGGGACACAGCGCGGACACAGCGGGTCACAGCGGGGACACAGCGGGACACAGCGGGGGACACAACGACGACA
>NW_012304808.1:0-2894 GCF_000151885.1 Dipodomys ordii
GCAGAAGGAGGATCAGAAGGAGAAGCAGAAGAAGGAGAAGAGAAGCAGAAGGAGACCCGAAGCAGCAGAAGATGCAGAGGAGAAGCTGGAGAAGCAGAAGAAGCAGAAGCAGAAGGAGAAGTAGAAGTAGGAGAAGAAGAAGGAGAAGGAAGGGCAGCAGAAGCAATAGGAGAAGCATTAGGAGAAGCAGAAGCAAAATGAGAAGCAGAAAGAGAAGCACTAGAAGCAGAAGCAGCAGGAAAATCATAAGCAGCAGAAAGAGCAGGAGCAGAAGCAGAAGAAGAAGAAGAAGAAGAAGAAGAAGAAGAAGAAGAAGAAGAAGAAGAAGAAGAAGAAGAAGAAGAAGAAGAAGACGAAGAAGAAGAAGACGAAGAAGAAGAAGAATCAGCATAAGGAGAAGATAAGGAGAAGCAGGAGAAGCAGAAACAGAAGAAAAAGAATTAGCAAACAGAAGAAAAGAGAAACAGAAGAAAAAGAAGAGCAGAAGCAGAAGGAGAAGCAGAAGCAGAAGGAGAAGCAGAAGAAGGAGAAGGAGAAGGAGAAGCAGAACGAGAAGCAAGAGAAGCAGAAGCAGGAGAAGCAGAAACAGAAGAAACAGAAGAAAGAGAAGAAGCAGAAGCAGAAGAAGCAGAATCTGGAGAAGCAGAAGGAGAAGCAGAAGGAGAAGCAGAAGCAAAAAGACAATCAAAAGCAGAAGGAGAAGCAGAAGAAACAGAAGAAGTAGAAGCAGTAGCAGTTGTAGCATAAGCAGAACGAGAAGCAGAAGGAAAAGCAGAAGAACAAGAAGGAGAAGGAGAAGCAGAAGGAGAAGCAGAAAGAGAAGCAGGTAAAGCAGCAGAAGAAGAAGCAGAAGGAGAATCAGAAGGAGAAGCAGAAGAAGGGGAAGGAGAAGCAGAAGCAGAAGAAGATGCAGAAGGAGAAGCAGGAGAAGCAGAAGCAGAAGGAGAAGCATTAAAAGCAGAAGAAGCAGAAGCAAAAGGAGAAGCAAAAGAAGGAGAAGGAAAGTAGAGGCAGAAGAAGAAGCATAAGAAGAAGCACAAGCAGAAGGAGATGCAGAAGGAGAAGCAAGAGAAGCAGAAGAAGCAGAAGCTGAAGGTGAAGCAGAAGTAGGAGAAGGAGAAGGAGGAGAAGCAGAAGCAGAAGGAGAAGCAGAAGCGGAATGAGAAGCAGAAAGAGAAGCAGGAGAAGCACAAGAAGCAGAAGCAGGAGAAGCCGAAAGAGAAGAAGCAGAAGAAGCAGAATCAGAAGCAGAAGTAGAAGCAGAAGCAGAAGGAGAAGCAGCAGAAGAAGTAGAACCAGAAATTCAGGCAGGAGAAACAGAAGAAGCAGAAGCAGAAGCAGAAGGAGAAGCAAAAAGAGAAGCAGAAGGAGAAGTAGAAGAAGCAGCAGAAGGAGAAGCAGCAGAAGAAGCAGAAAAACAAGCAGGAGAAGCAGAAGCAGAAAGAGAAGAAGAAGCAGTAGAAGCATAAGAAACAGAAGCAGGAGAAGCAGAAGCAGAAGCTAAAGAAGAAGCATAAGAAGCAGAAGCAGAGGGAAAAACAGAAGAAGGAGAAAGAGCAGCAGAAGGTGAAGCAGAAGGAGATGCAGAAGCAGAAAGAGAAGCAGAAACAGAAGGAGAAGAAAAAGGAGAACTTGGAGAATCAGAAGAAGCAGAAGCAGAAGCTGAAGAGAAGGAGAAGAAGGAGAAGGAGATGCAGAAGGAGAAGGACAAGCAGGAGAAGCAGAAGAAGCAGAAGCGGGAGGAGCAGAAGAAGAAGAAGAAACAGAAGAAAGAGAAGGAGCAGAAGGAGAAGCAGAAGCAGAAGAAACAGAAGAGGCCCAAGAAGCAGAAGGAGAACCTGAAGCAGAAGAAGCAGAAGCAGCAGAAGCTGGAAAAGCAGAAGCAGAAGAAACAGAACAAGCAGAAGAAGCAGAAGCAGAACGAGAAGCAGAAGAATAAGAAGGAGAAAGAGAAGGATTAGGAGTAGGAGGAGCAGAAGGAGAATGAGAAGCAGAAAGAGAAGCAGAAGGAGAAGCAGAAGGAGAAACAGAAGAAGCAGGAGAAGCAGAAGCAGAATGAGAAGCACAAGAAGGAGAAATTGAAAGAGAAGGAGAATGAGACGGAGAAGCAGAAGGAGAAGTAGGAGAAGCAGAAGAAGAAGAAGCAGGAGAAGCAGAAGCAGAAGAAACAGAAGAAGGAGAAGAGCAGAAGCAGAAACAGACGGAGAAGCAGAAGCAAAAGGAGAAACAGAAGAAGCTGAAGCTGAAGCAGAAGAAGAAGCAACAGAAAAAGCAGAAGATGCAGAAGAAGAAGCAGCAGGAGAAGCAGAAGATGAAGGTGAAGGAGAAGCAGAAAGAGAATCAGATGCAGAAGAGAAGCAGAACAGAAGGAGAACAAGAATAGAAGCAGGTGAATTAGAAGAAGCAGAAATTGAAGCTGTAAGAGGAGTAGAACGAGAAGCAGAAGTAGAATCAGAAGAAACAGAATAAGAAGAAATAGAATCAAAAGAAACAGAAGAAGAAGAGCAGAATTGAAGGAGAAGCAGAAGCAGAAGGAGAAGCAGAAAGAGAAGCATGTGAAGTAGAAGAAGTAGCAGCAGGAGATGCAGAAGAAACAGTAGAAGCTGAAGCAGAAGGAGAAGCAAAAAGTGAAGCTGAAGGAGAAGTAGAAAAAGCAGCAGAAGAAGCAGAAAAACAAGCAGGAGAAGCAGAAGCAGAAAGAGAAGTAGAAGCAGAAGAAGAAGCAGAAGAAGCAGAAACAGGAGAAGCAGAACCAGAAGAAAAAGAAGAAGCATAAGAAGCAGAAGCAGAGGGAGAAACAGAAGAAGGAGAAGGAGCAGCAGAAGGTGAAGCAGAAGGAAATGCAGAAGCAGAAAGAGAAGCAGAAATAGAAGAAGAAGAAGGAGAAGTTTGAG
>NW_012304809.1:0-2894 GCF_000151885.1 Dipodomys ordii
TGCTTCTCCGGCTTCTGATCTGCATCTTCATTCTCCTTCAGCTTTCTCCTTCTGATTCTCCTTTTGCTGCTCCTACTCTGTCATCTCATACTCGCTCAGATTCTGCCTCTTATGCTTATTCTTTATCTTCTGCTACTCCTGCTTCTGCTTCTTCTGCTTCTACTACTTGTCCATATGCTTCTCCTTCTTCTTCTCCTCCTCCTCCTCCTCCTCCTCCTACTCCTCCTCCTCCTCCTCCTCCTCCTCCTTCTTCTTCTTCTTCTTCTTCTTCTTCTTCTTCTTCTTCTTCTTCTTCTTCTTCTTCTTCTTCTTCTTCTTCTTCTTCTTCTTCTTCTTCTTCTTCTTCTTCTTCCTCTTCTCTTTCTTCTCCTTCTGTTTTCCTGCTTCTTCTGCTTCTACTGCTTCTCTTTCTGCTTCTCATTCTGCTTCTGCTTCTCCTTCTGCTTCTCCTATTGCTTCTGCTGCTCTTCCTTCTCCTTCTCCTACTTCTACTTCTTCTTCTGCGTCTGCTTCTTCTGCTTCTCCAGCTTCTCCTTCTGCATCTTCTTCTGCTTCTTCTTCTCCTTCTGCTGCTTCTTCTGCTTCTGCTTCTCCTTCTGCTTCTTCTGCTTCTCCTTCTGCTTCTCCTTCTGCTTCTGCTTCTGTTTTTCCTTCTCCTCCTCGTTCTTCTGCTTTTCCTTCTGCTTCTGCTGCAACTGCTACTGCTTCTGCTTCTTATGTTTCTTCTGCTTCTCCTGCTGCTTTTGATTCTCTTTCCGCTTCTGCTTCTCCTTCAGCTTCTCATTCTGCTTCTCCAGATTCTGCTTTTTCTGCTTCTCCTGCTTCTCATTCTGCTTCAAGTTCTGCTTCTGCTTCTTCGGCTTCTTCCTGCTTCTGCTTCTCCTGCTGCTGCTTCTTCTGCTTCTCCTGCTTCTCCTTCTGCTTTTCCTTCTAATTCTGCTTCTGCTTCTTCTCCTTCTGTTTCTTCTGCTTCTGCTTCTCCTGTTTCTGCTTCTCCTGCTACTCTTTCTGCTTCTCTTTCTGCTTCTCTTTCTGCTTCTCCTTCTCATTCTGCTTCTCCTTCTCCTGCTTCTGCTTCTCCTTCTGCTTCTGCTTCTCCTTCTGCTTCTGCTTCAATTTCCCCTTCTGCTTCTCATTCTGCTTCTTCTGTTTCTTCTGCTTCTCCTGCTTCTGCTTCTCCTGCTTCTCCTACTTCTCGTGCTGCTTCTCCTTCTGCGTCTCTTTCTGCTTCTGCTTATCCTTTTGCTTCTCCTACTCCTAATCCTTCTCTTTCGCCTTCTCCGTCTTCTTCTTCTGCTTCTCCTGCTTCTTATGCTTCTCCTGCTTCTCTTTCTGCTTCTCCTTCTGTCTCTGCTTCTCCTTCTGCTTCTGCTTCTGCTCTCCTCCTTCTTCTGTTTCTTTTGCTTCTGTTTCTTCTGCTTCTTCTTCTTCTGTTTCTTCTGATTCTACTTCTGCTTCTCCTTCTTCTCCTCTTTCTGCTTCTACTTCTGCTTCTTCTGATTCTCCTGCTTCTCCTTCGTGTTCTCCTTCTGTTTCTGCTTCTCTTTCTGCTTCTGCTTCTCCTTCTGCTGCTCGTTCTCCTTCTCCTTCTTCTGCTTCTCCCACTGCTTCTGCTTCTGCTTCTTTTGCTTATTCTTTTTCTTCTGCTTCTGCTGCTTCTGCTTCTACTGCTTCTCCTTATGCTTCTCCTTATGCTGCTGCTTCCTCTTCTTCTTCTTCTTCTTCTTCTTCTTCTTCTTCTTCTTCTTCTTCTTCTTCTTCTTCTTCTTCTTCTTCTTCTTCTTCTTCTTCTTCTTCTTCTTCTTCTTCCTCTCCTTCTTCTGCTTCTGCTTTTCCTGCTTCTTCTGCTTCTATTGCTTCTCCTTCTGCTTCTCATTCTCCTTCTGCTTCTCCTTCTGCTTCTCCTACTGCTTCTGCTGCCCTTCCTTCTCCTTCTCCTTCTCCTACTTCTGCTTCTCCTTCTGCTTCTGCTTCTTCTGCTTCTCCTGCTTCTCCTTCTGCATCTTCTTCTGCTTCTGCTTCTCCTTCTGCTGCTTCTCCTTCTACTGCTTCTTCTTCTTCTGCTTCTGCTTCTCCTTCTGATTCCCCTTCTGCTTCTCCTTCTCCTTCTCGTTCTTCTGCTTTTCCTACTGCTTTTCCTTCTGCTACAACGACTACTGCTTCTGCTTCTTTTTTTTCTTCTGCTTCTACTTCTGCTTTTGATTCTCTTTTTGCTTCTGCTTCTCATTCTGCTTCTCCAGATTCTGCTTCTTCTACTTCTCCTGCTTCAGGTTCTGCTTCTGCTTCTTCGGATTCTTTTGCTTCTGCTTCTTCTGCTTCCCCTCCTTCTCTTTCTGCTTCTCCTTCTGTTTCTACTTCACTTTCTGCTTCTCCTTCTGCTTCTCCTTCTGCTTCTGCTACTTCTCCTTCTTCTGTTTCTTCTTCTTCTGCTTCTCCTGCTTCTCGTTCTGCTTCTCTTCGTCTGCTTCTCTTTCTGCTTCTGCTTCTCCTTCTGCTTCTCCAGATTCTGCTTCTTCTCCTTCTCCTGCTTCTCCTTCTGCTTCAGGTTCTGCTTCTGCTTCTTCGGTTTCTTCTGCTTCTGCTTCTCCTGCTGCTGCTTCTTCAGCTTCTCCTGCTTCTCCTTCTGCTTTTTCTTCTGTTTCTGCTTCTCCTTCTGCTTCTGCTTCTTGTCCTTCTCCTGTTTCTTCTGCTTTTGCTTCTCCTGTTTCTGCTTCTCCTGCTTCTCCTTCTGCTGCTCTTTTTGCTTCTCCTTCTGCTTTTCCTTCTCCTGCTCCTTCTTCTGCTTCTCTTTCTGCTTCTCCTTCTGTTTCTTCTTCTCCTTCTCGTTCTTCTGCTTTTCCTTCTGCTTCTCCTCCTTCTGCATCATCTGCTGCTTCTGCTACTGCATCTGCTTT
>NW_012304810.1:0-2893 GCF_000151885.1 Dipodomys ordii
TCAGGTTCTCCTTCTGATTCTTCGGCTTGATCTGATTCTTCTGATTCTGCTTCATCTGCTACTGCTTCTTCGGCGTCTTCGGCTTCTCATTCGGCTTCTCCTTCTGCTTCGGCTGCTCCTTCTGCTCCTTCTCCTTCTTCGGTTTCTTCTTCTTCTTCTGCTCCTCCTGCTTCGGCTTTTTCTGCTTGTCCGGCTGGTCCTTCTCCTTCTGCTTCTCCTTCTCCTTCTTCTGCTTCTCTTTCTGCTTCTGCTTCTTCTGATTCTCCAACTTCTCCTTCTTCTTCTCCTTCTATTTCGGCTTCTCTTTCTGCTTCTTCATCTCCTTCTGCTTCACCTTCTGCTGCTCCTTCTCCTTCTTCGGTTTCTCCCTCTGCTTCTGCTTCTGCTTCTTATGCTTCTTCTTTTTCTTCTGCTTCTGCTTCTCCTGCTTCTGCTTCTTATGCTTCTACTGCTTCTTCTTCTGCTTTTGCTTCTTCTGCTTCTTCTGCTTCTACTTCTCTTTCTGCTTCTCCTGCTTGTTTTTCTGCTTCTTCTGCTGCTTCTCCTTCTGCTGCTTCTTCTATTTCTCCTTCTACTTCTCTTTTTGCTTCTCCTTCTGCTTCTGCTTCTTCTGTTTCTCCTGCCTGAATTTCTGGTTCTACTTCTTCTTCTGCTTCTCCTTCTGCTTCTGCTTCTACTTCTGCTTCTGTTTCTGCTTCTCCTGCTTCTTCTCTTTCGGCTTCTCCTGATTCTGCTTCTTGTGCTTCTCCTGCTTCTCTTTCTGCTTCTCATTCCGCTTCTGCTTCTCTTTCTGCTTCTGCTTCTCCTCCTTCTCCTTCTCCTACTTCTGCTTCTCCTTCATCTTCTGCTTCTTCTGCTTCTCCTGCTTCTCCTTCTACATCTCCTTCTGCTTGTGCTTGTCCTTATGCTTCTTCTTCTGCTTCTCCTTCTTCTTCTTTTGCTTCTCCTTTTGCTTCTGCTTCTCCTTCTGCTTCTGCTTCTTCTACTTCTCCTGCTTCTCCTTCTGCATCTTCTTCTGGTTCTGCTTCTCCTTCTCCTTCTTCTGCTTCTCCTTCTGATTCTCCTTCTGCTTCTTCTTCTTCTGCTTTACCTGCTTCTCTTTCTGCTTCTCCTTCTGCTTCTCCTTCTGTTTCTCCTTCTCCTTCTTGGTCTTCTGCTTTTCCTTCTGCTACAAAGGCTACTGCTTCTACTTCTTTTGTTTTTCTGCTTCTCCTTCTGCTTTTGATTCTCTTTCTGCTTCTGCTTCTCCTTCTGCTTCTCATTCTGCTTCTCCAGATTCTGCTTCTTCTGCTTCTCCTGCTTCTCCTTCTGCTTCAGGTTCTGCTTCTGCTTCTTCGGATTCTTATGCTTCTGCTTCTCCTGCTTCTGCTTATACTGCTTCCCCTCCTTCTGTTTCTGCTTCTCCTTCTGTTTCTGCTTCTCCTTCTGCTTCTTGTCCTTCTCGTGTTACTTCTGCTTCTGCATCTCCTGTTTCTGCATCTCCTGCTTCTCCTTCTGCTGCTCTTTCTGCTTCTCCTGCTGCTTTTCCTTCTCCTGCTCCTTCTTCTGCTTCTCTTTCTGCTTCTCCTGTTTCTCCTTCTCCTTCTCCTTCTCGTTCTTCTGCGTTTCCTTCTGCTTCTCCTTCTGCTTCTGCTTCTTCTACTTCTCCTGCTTCTCCTTCTGCATCTTCTTCTGGTTCTGCTTCTCCTTCTCCTTCTTCTGCTTCTCCTTCTGATTCTCCTTCTTCTTCTTCTTCTTCTGCTTTACCTGCTTCTCTTTCTGCTTCTCCTTCTGCTTCTCCTTCTGTTTCTCCTTCTCCTTCTTGGTCTATCTGCTTTTCCTTCTGCTACAAAGGCTACTGCTTCTACTTCTTTTGTTTTTCTGCTTCTCCTTCTGCTTTTGATTCTCTATCTGCTTCTGCTTCTCATTCTGCTTCTCATCTGCTTCTCCAGATTCTGCTTCTTCTGCTTCTCTGCTTCTCCTTCTGCTTTCAGGTTCTGCTTCTGTTTCTTCGGATTCTTATGCTTCTGCTTCTCCTGCATCTGCTTCTTCTGCTTCCCATCCTTCTCTTTCTGCTTCTCCTTCTGTTTCTGCTTCTCCTTCTGCTTCTGCTTCTTCTCCTTCTTCTGTTTCTTCTGCTTCTGCTTCTCCTGCTTCTGCTTCTCCTGCTTCTCGTTCTGATTCTCTTTCTGCTTCTCCTTCTCCTTCTCCTTCTTCTGCTTCTCCTTCTGCTTCTACTTCTCCTACTGCTTCTGGTTCTGCTTCTGCTTCCTCGGCTTCTCCTGTTTCTTCTGCTTCTGCTTCTCCTGCATCTTCTGCTAATCCTGCTTCTCTTTCTGCTTCTCCTTCGCTTCTGCTTCTGCTTCTGCTCTTCTCCTTCTTCTGTTTCTTTTGCTTCTGTTTCTTCTTCTTCTGTTTCTTCTGATTCTACTTCTGCTTCTCCTTCTTCTCCTCTTTCCGCTTCTACTTCTGCTTCTTCTGATTCTCCTGCTTCTCCTTCTTGTTCTCCTTCTGTTTCTGCTTCTCTTTCTGCTTCTGCTTCTCCTTCTGCTGCTCCTTCTCCTTCTCCTACTTCTGCTTCTCCCACTGCTTCTGCTTCTTTTGCTTATTCTTTTTCTTCTGCTTCTGCTTCTCCTGCTTCTGCTTCTACCGCTTCTTCTTATGCTTCTCCTTATGCTTCTCCTTATGCTGCTGCTTCTTTTCTTCTTCCTCTTCTTCTTCTTTTTCGTCTTCTTCTTCTTCTTCTGCTTCTGCTTTTCCTGCTTCTTCTGCTTCTACTGTTTCTCTTTCTGCTTCTCTTTCTGCTTCTGCTTCTCCTTCTGCTGCTCCTTCTCCTTCTCCTTCTTCTGCTTCTCCCACTGTTTCTGCTTCTGCTTCTTTTGCTTATTCTTTTTCTTCTGCTTCTGCTCTCCTG
>NW_012304811.1:0-2893 GCF_000151885.1 Dipodomys ordii
ATCTGTTTCTTCTTCTTCTGCTTCAGCTTCTGCTTCTCCTGCTTCTCCTTCTGCTTCTGCTTCTCCGTCTGCTTCTGCTTCTGCTCTTTTCCTTCTTCTGTTTTTTCTGCTTCTGCTTCTCCTGCTTCTTCTTCTTCTTCTCCTACTTCTCCTTCTGCTTCTCCGTCTCATTCTACTTCTCCTTCAATTTCTCCTTCTTGTGCTTCTCATTCTGCTTCTGCTTCTGCTTCTCCTTCTTCTGCTTCTCCTGCTGCTTCTTCTTCTGCTTGTCCTTCTGCTTCAGGTTCTCCTTCTGCTTCTTGGGCTTCTTCTGTTTCTTCTGCTTCTGCTTCTCCTGCTACTGCTTCTTCTGCTTCTTCTGCTTCTCTTTCTGCTTCTCCTTCTGCTTCTGCTTCTGCTCCTTCTCTTTCTTCTGTTTCTTCTTCTTCTGTTTCTCCTGCTTCTGCTTCTTCTGCTTCTCCTGCTTGTCCTTCTCCTTCTGCTTCTCCTTCTCCTTCTTCTCCTTCTCTTTCTGCTTCTGCTTCTCCTTCTTCTGCTTCTCCTGCTGCTTCTTCTTCTGCTTCTTCTGCTTTTTCTGTTTCTTCTTCTTCTCCTTCAGCTTCTGCTTCTACTTCTGCTTCTGCTTGTCCTCCTCCTGCTTCTCTTTCTGTTTCTCATTCTGCTTCTGCTTCTCTTTCTGCTTCTGCTTCTCCTCCTTCTCCTTCTCCTACTTCTGCTTCTCTTTCAGCTTCTGCTTCTTCTGCTTCTCCTGCTTCTCCTTCTGCATCTCCTTCTGCTTGTGCTTGTCCTTATGCTTCTTCTTCTGCCTCTGCTTTTCCTTCTCCTTCTTTTGCTTCACCGTTTGCTTCTGCTTCTTCTGCTTTTCCTGCTTCTCCTTCTGCTTCTGCTTCTTCTGCTTCTCCTTCTGCATCTTCTTCTGCTTCTGCTTCTCCTTCTCCTTCTTCTGCTTCTCCTTCTGATTCTCCTTCTGCTTCTTCTTCTTCTGCTTTACCTGCTTCTCTTTCTGCTTCTCCTTCTGTTTCTCCTTCTACTTCTTGTTATTCTGCTTTTCCTTCTGCTTTTCCTATTGCTTCTGCTACAACTGCTACTGCTTCTACTTCTTCTGTTTCTTCTGCTTCTCCTTCTGCTTTTGATTCTCTTTCTGCTTCTCCTTCTACTTCTGCTTCTCATTCTGCTTTTAAGATTCTGCTTCTTCTGCTTCTCCTGCTTCTCCTTCTGCTTCAGGTTCTGCTTCTGCTTCTTCGGATTCTTATGCTTCTGCTTCTCCTGCTTCTGCTTCTTCTGCTTCCCCTCCTTCTCTTTCTGCTTCTCCTTCTGCTTCTGTTTCTTGACCTTCTCCTGTTTCTTCTGCTTGTTCTTCTCCTGTTTCTGCATTTCCTGCTTCTCCTTCTGCTGCTCTTTCTGTTTCTCCTGCCGCTTTTCCTTCTACTGCTACTTCTTCTGCTTCTCTTTCTGCTTCTACTCCTGTTTCTCCTTCTCCTTCTAGTTCTTCTGCTTTTCCTTCTGCTTCTCCTTCTGCTTCTGAATCTTCTGCTTCTTCTGATACTGCCTCTGCTTCTTCTGTTTACTCTGCTTCTCCTTCTGCTTTTTCTTCTCTTTCTGCTTCTGCTTCTCCTGCTGCTGCTTCTTCTGCTTCTCCTGCTTCTCTTTCTGCTTTTCCTTCTGTTTCTGCTTCTCCTTCTGCTTCTGCTTCTTCCCCTTCTACTGTTTCTTCTGCTTCGGCTTCTCCAGCTTCTGCTTCTCCTGCTTCTCATTCTGCTTCTCTTTCTGCTTCTCTTTCTCCTTCTCCTTGTCCTTCTCCTTCTTCTGCTTCTTCTTCTGCTTCTGCTTCTCCTTCTGCTTCTGCTTCTGCTTCAATTTCTCCTTCTTCTTCTCATTCTGCCTCTGCGCCTTCTGTTTCTTCTGCTTCTCCTGCTTCTTCTTCTCCTGCTGCTCCTACTTCTCGTGCTGCGTATCCTTCTGCGTCTCTTTCTGCTTCAGCTTATCCTTTTGCTTCTCCTACTCCTAATCCTTCTCTTTCGCCTTCTCCTTCTTCTTCTTCTGCTTCTCCTGGTGCTTCTGATTCTGCTTAATCTACTCTTTCTGTTTCTTCTACTTCTGCTTCAGATTGTGCTTCTTCTGTTTCTCCTTCTGCTTCAGATTCTGCTTCTGCTTCTTCGGCTTCTCCTGTTTCTTCTGCTTCTGCTTCTCCTGCTTCTTCTGCTTCTCCTGCTTCTCTTTCTGCTTCTCCTTCTGCTTTTGCTTGTCCTTCTGCTTCTGCTTCTGCTCTTCTCCTTCTTCTGTTTCTTTTGCTTCTGTTTCTTCTGCTTCTTCTTCTTCTGTTTCTTCTGATTCTACTTCTGCTTCTCCTTCTTCTACTTCTCTTTCTGTTTCTACTTTGCTTCTTCTGCTTCTCCTGCTTCTCCTTTTGTTCTCCTTCTGTTTCTGCTTCTCTTTCTGCTTCTGCTTCTCCTTCTGCTGCTCCTTCTCCTTCTCCTTCTTCTTCTTCTCCCACTGCTTCTGCTTCTTTTGCTTATTATATTTCTTCTGCTTCTCCTGCATCTACTGCTTCTCCTTATGCTTTTCCTTATGCTTCTCCTTATAATTCTCCTTAAGCTTCTTGTTCTTCTTGTTCTTCTTGTTCTTCTTGTTCTTCTTCTTCTTCTTCTTCTTCTTCTTCTTCTTCTTCTTCTTCTTCTTCTTCTTCTTCTTCTTCTTCTTCTCTTTCTTCTGCTTCTCCTGGTTTTTCTGTTTCTACTGCTTCTCTTTTTGCTTCTCATTCTGCTTCTGCTTCTCCTATTGCTTCTGCTGCCCTTCCTTCTCCTTCTCCTTCTCCTACTTTTGTTTCTCCTTCTGCTTCTGCTTCTTCTGCTTCAAAACAGCTTCTCCTTCTGCATCATCTTCAAGCTTCTGC
>NW_012304812.1:0-2893 GCF_000151885.1 Dipodomys ordii
TTCTTCTCCTTCTGTATCTGCTTCTAGCTCCTTCTGATTCTCCAACTTCTCCTTCTTCTTCTCCTTCTCTTTCTGCTTCTCTTTCTGCTTCTCCATCTCCTTCTGCTTCACCTTCTGCTGCTCTTTCTCCTTCTTCTGTTTCTCCCTCTGCTTCTGCTTCTTATGCTTCTTCTTTATCTTCTGCTTCTGCTTCTCCTGCTTCTGCTTCTTATGCTTCTACTGCTTCTTCTTCTGCTTCTTCTGCCTCTACTTCTCTTTCTGCTTCTGCTTCTCCTGCTTGTTTTTCTGCTTCTTCTGCTGCTTCTCCTTCTGCTGCTTCTTCTACTTCTCCTTCTGCTTCTCTTTTTGCTTCTCCTTCTGCTTCTGCTTCTTCTGTTTCTCCTGCCTGAATTTCTAGTTCTACTTCTTCTGCTGCTTCTCCTTCTGCTTCTGCTTGTACTTCTGCTTCTGATTCTGCTTCTTCTGCTTCTCCTCTTTCGGCTTCTCCTGCTTTTGGTTCTTGTGCTTCTCCTGCTTCTCTTTCTGCTTCTCATTCCGCTTCTGCTTCTCCGTCTGCTTCTGCTTCTCCTCCTTCTCCTTCTCCTACTTATGCTTCTCCTTCATCTTCTGCTTCTTCTGCTTCTCCTGCTTCTCCTTCTGCATCTCCTTCTGCTTGTGCTTGTCCTTATGCTTCTTCTTCTGCTTCTGCTTCTCCTTCTCCTTCTTTTGCGTCTCCTTTTGCTTCTGCTTCTTCTGCTTTTCCTGCTTCTCCTGCTTCTTCTGCTTCTCCTTCTGCATCTTCTTCTGCTTCTGCTTCTCCTTCTCCTTCTTCTGCTTCTCCTTCTTATTCTCCTTCTGCTTCGTCTTCTTCTGCTTTACCTGCTTCTCTTTCTGCTTCTGCTTCTGCTTCTCCTTCTGTTTCTCCTTCTCATTCTTGCTCTTCTGCTTTTCCTTCTGCTTCTCCTTCTGCTTCTGCTACAACTGCTACTGATTCTACTTCTTCTGTATCTTCTGCTTCTCCTTCTGCTTTTGATTCTCTTTCTGCTTCTGCTTCTCCTTCTGCTTCTCCTTCTGCTTCTGCAGATTCTGCTTCTTCTGCTTCTCCTGCTTCTCCTTCTGCTTCAGGTTCTCCTTCTGCTTCTTCGGATTCTTATGCTTCTGCTTCTCCTGCTTCTGCTTCTTCTGCTTCCCCTCCTTCTCTTTCTGCTTCTCCTTCTGTTTCTGCTTCTCCTTCTGCTTCTGCTTCTTGTCCTTCTCCTGTTTGGTCTGTTTATGCTTCTCCTGTTTCTGCATCTCCTGCTCCTCCTTCTGCTGCTCTTTCAGCTACTCCTGCTGCTTTTCCTTCTCCTGCTCCTTCTTCTGCTTCTCTTTCTGCTTCTCCTTCTGATTCTCCTTCTCCTTCTCGTTCTTCTGCTTTTCCATCTGCTTCTGCTTCTGCATCTTCTGCTTCTTCTGCTACTGCCTCTGCTTCATCTGTTTCATTTGATTCTCCTTCAGCTTCTCCTTCTGCTTTTGCTTCTCTTTCTGCTCCTGCTTCTCCTTCTGCTTCTCCAGATTCTGCTTCTTCTGCTTCTCCTGCTTCTCCTTCTGCTTCAGGTTCTGCTTCTGCTTCTTCGGCTTCTTCTGCTTCTGCTTCTCCTGCTTCTGCTTCTTCTGCTTCTCCTGCTTCTCTTTCTGCTTTTCCTTCTGTTTCTGCTTCTCCTTCTGCTTCTGCTTCTGTTTCTTCTCCTTCTTATGTTTCTTCTGCTTCTGCTTCTCCTGCTTCTGCTTCTCCTGCTTCTCGTTGTGCTTCTCTTTCTGCTTCTCCTTCTCCTTCTCCTTATTCTGCTTCTGCTTTTCCTTCTGTTTCTACTTCTGCTTCAATTTCTCCTTCTGCTTCTCATTCTGCTTCTGCGTCTTCTGTTTCTTCTGCTTCTCTTGCTTCTGCTTCTCCTGCTTCTCCTACTTCTCGTGCTGCTTCTCCTTCTGCGTCTCTTTCTGCTTCTGCTTATCCTTTTGCTTCTCCTACTCCTAATCCTTCTCTTTCGCCTTCTCCTTCTTCTTCTTCTGCTTCTCCTGGTGCTTCTGCTCCTGCTTATTCTACTATTTCTGTTTCTTCTGCTTCTGCTTTAGATTGTGCTTCTTCTGTTTCTCCTTCTGCTTCAGATTCTGCTTCGGCTTCTTCGGCTTCTCCTGTTTCTTCTGGTTCTGCTTCTCCTGCTTCTTCTGCTTCTCCTGCTTCTCTTTCTGCTTCTCCTTCTGCTTCTCCTTCTGCTTCTGCTCTTCTCCTTCTTCTGTTTCTTTTGCTTCTGTTTCTTCTGCTTCTTCTTCTTCTGTTTCTTCTGACTCTACTTCTGCTTCTCCTTCTTCTCCTTCTCTTTCTGCTTCTTCTGATTCTCCTGCTTCTCCTTCTTGTTCTCGTTCTGTTTCTGCTTCTCTTTCTGCTTCTGCTTCTCCTTCTGCTGCTCCTTCTCCTTCTCCTTCTTCTGCTTCTCTCACTGCTTCTGCTTCTTTTGCTTATTCTTTTTCTTCTGCTTCAGCTTCTCCTGCTTCTGCTTCTTCTCCTTCTACTGCTTCTCCTTATACTTCTCCTTATGCTTCTCCTTATGCTTCTCCTTATGCTGCTGCTTCTTCTTCTTCTTCTTCGTCTTCTTCTTCTTCTGTTTCTTCTGCTTTTCCTGCTTCTTCTGCTTCTGCTGCTTCTCTTTCTGCTTCTTGTCCTTCTCCTGTTTCTTCTCCTTCTGCTTCTCCTGCTTCTGCTTCTTCTGCTTTTCCTGCTTCTCTTTCTGCTTCTCCTTCTGCTTCTGCTCCTTCTCCTTCTTCTGTTTCTTCTTCTTCTGCTTCTCCCGCTTGTGCTTCTTCTGCTTCTCCTGCTTCTCGTTCTGCTTCTCTTCGTCGCTTCCCTTTCTATTTCTGCTTCTGCTTCTTCTGATTC
>NW_012304813.1:0-2893 GCF_000151885.1 Dipodomys ordii
CTGCTGTCTCCCGTTTTGTCTCACGCTGTGTTCCGCTGTGTCCTGCTGGGTCCCCCGCTGTGTCCCGCTGTGTCCCCGCTGTAAGGACGCTGGGTCCCGCTGGGTCCCGCTATGTCCTCCCTGTGTTCCCCGCTGTGTCCCGTTGTGTCCCCAGCTGTGTACCTTGCTGTGTCCCGCTGTGTCCCAGCAGTATCGACGCTGGATCCCGCTGGGTCCCGCTGTGTCCTCCCTGTGTCCCACGCTCTGTCCCACTGTGTCCGCCACTGTGTCCCGCTGTGTCTACTGCTTTGTCCCTGCTGTGTCCCGCTGTGTCCCGCTGTGTCCTCGCTGTGTCCCACGCTGTGTTCTGCTGTGGCCTCACTTTTTTCCCCGCTGTGTCCCGCTGTGTACCCCTCTGTGTCCCCCCGCTGTGTCCCGCTGTGTCCCCCGCTGTGTCCCTGCTGTGTCCCCGCTGTGTCCGGCTATGTCCCGCTGTGTACTGCTGTGTCCCCCGCTGAGTCCCGCTGTGTCCCAATGTGTCCTCGCTCTGTCCCCCTCTGTGTACCGCTGTGTCCTTCCTGTGTCCCCCGCTGTGTCCTGCTGTGTCCCGCTCTGTCCTTGCTGTGTCCCCCACTGTGTGTAGCTGTGTCCTCGCTGTGTCCCCCGCTGTGTCTCGCTGTGTCCTTTTGTGTCACGCTGTTTCCCCACTGTGTCCCTGCTGTGTCCCTCTGTGTACCCCGCTGTGTCCAGCTTTGTCCCCGCCGTGTCTCGCTGTGTACCCCACTGTGTCCCACTGTGTGCCCCGCTGAGTCCCCGCTGTGTCCCCGCTGTGTCCCGCTGTGTCCCGCTGTGTCCTTGCTGTGACCCGCTCTGTCCCCAATGTATCGTCGCTGTGTCCCGCTGTGTTCCGCTGTGTCCTCCCTGTGTCCCCCGCTGTGTCCCGCTGTGTCCCCCGCTGTGTCCCTGATGTGTCCCGCTGTGTCCCGCTGTGTCCTCGCTGTGTCCCACGCTGTGTTCGGCTGGGTCCTCGCTGTGTCCCAAGATGTGTCCCGTTGTGTCCCCAGCTGTGTCCCCGCTCTGTCCAGCTGTGTTTCCGCTTTGTCCCTGCTGTGTCCCCACTGTGTCCTGCTGTATTGTGCTGTGTCCCCCGCTGAGTCCCGCTGTGTCCCCGCTGTGTCCCGCTGTGTCCCCCATGTGTCCCGCGCTGTGTCCCACTGTGTCCCGCTGTGTCCCCCACTGTTTCCCCTGCTGTGTCCGGCTGTGTCCCCCACTGTGTCCCGCTGTGTCCACTGCTGTGTCCCCGCTGCGTCCCACTTTTTCCCCGGCTGTGTCCCGCTGTGTCCTCACTGTGTCCCCCGCTGTGTCCCAATGTGTCCACTCTGTGTCCCCCGCTGTGTCCCGCTGTGTCCCCCGCTTTGTGCCGCTGTGTCCCACTGTGTCCCCACTGTGTCCCGCTGTGTCCCGCTGTGTCCCCGGTGTGCACTCTGTGTCCCGCTGTGTACCCCGCTGTGTCCAACTGTGTCCCGCTCTGTCCTGCTGTGGCCCTTCTCTGTCTACGCTGTCCCCCGCTGTATCCCCCGCTGTGTCCCGCTGTGTCCCGCTGTGTCCCCCGCTTTATCCTGCTGTGTCCCCGCAGTGTCCCCGCTGTGTCCCGCTGTGTCACACTGTGTCCCGTGGTGTCCAACTTTGTCCCCCGCTGTGTCCCCCGCTGTGTCCTCCGCTGAGTCCCCTCCGTATCGACGCTGTGTCCCGCTGTGTCCCGCTGTGTCCTCGCTGTGTTCCCCGCTGTGTCCCGCTGTGTCCACCGCTGTGTCCCCCGCTATGTCCTCGCTGGGTCCCCCGCTGTGTCCCGCTGTGTCCCCCGCTGTGTCCCGCTGTTTCCGACTGTGTCCCGCTCTGTCCCCGCTGTGTCCTGCTGTGTCCCGCTGTGTCCCCTCTGTGTGCCCGCTGTGTCCCGCTGTGTACCCCGCTGTGTCCAGCTGTGTCACCGCTGTGTCCCGCTGTGGCCCTTCTCTGTCTCCGCTGTGTCCCGCTGTGTCCCCCGCTTTGTCCTGCTGTGTCCCCGCAGTGTCCCGCTGTGTCCCACTGTGTCACACTGTGTCCCGTGGTGTCCCAGCTGTGTCCCGCTGTGTCCCGCTGTTTCCCCCGCTGTGTCCCCCGCGATGTCCTGCTGTGTCCCCCACTGTGTCCCGCTCTGTCCTTGCTGTGTCCCCCGCTGTGTCCCCCGCTGAGTCCCCGCTGTGTCACCGCTGTGTCCCGCTGTTTCCTCGCTGTGTCCCCTGCTGTCTCCGTCTCTGTCCCCCGCTGTGTCTCACGCTTTGTCCCTGCTGTGTCCCACTGTGTCCCGCTGAGTCCGGCTGTGCCCCCACTGTGTCCCGTTGTGTCCACAGCTATGTACCACACCTTGTAACGCTGTGTCCCCGCTGTATCGACTCTGTGTCCCGCTGTGTCCCGCTGTGTCCTCGATCTGTTCCCCGCTGGGTACCGCTGTGTCCCCCGCTGTGTCCTCCGCTGTATCCTCGCTGTGTCCCCTGCTGTGTCCCACTGTGTCCTCACTGGGTCCACCACTGTGTCCCGCTGTGTCCTCCGCTGTGTCCCGCTGTGTCCCCGCAGGTTCACCGCTGTTTCACGCTGTGTCCTGCTGTGTTCCGTGGTGTCCCGCTTTGTCCCACGCTGTGCCCCGCAGTGTCCCGCTCTGTCCCGCTCTGTCCCCCACTGTGTCCCCCGCTGAGTACTCTATGTGTCGACGCTGTGTCCTGCTGTGTCCTCGCTGTGTCCCCTGCTGTCTCCCGCTTTGTCCCACGCTGTGTCCCACTGTGTCCCGCTTTGTCCTCGCTGTGTCCCCCGCTGTGTCCTGCTGTGTTCCCGCTGTGTCCCAAGCTTTATCCCGCTGTGTCCCGCTGTGTGCCCCGTG
>NW_012304814.1:0-2893 GCF_000151885.1 Dipodomys ordii
CCCCCCCGGGGTTCCATCTTGGGCCAGAAAAGAGAGATAGGGTGTGATTTTAGTGGTGGAACCATTGGGGGGAACAAGTGGGCATTTTTTGCTGTGTAACTTACCGGTGAACAAAGCGTTCCTTCACAGTACGCAGTGGGGCACCAGCAGGTCACTACGGGTGACTTTGTGGTGATCCAACGTGACATATCAAGGGACCCTAGTCGGGATCCAGCGGAACACAGCAGGACTCAGCGGGTAAACAGTGGGTCACAGCGAGGACACAGCGGGTCACAGCGGGACATTGCAGGGCACAGCGGGGGACACAGCGGGACTCAGCGGGGGACACAGGGAGGACACAGCGGAACACAGCATGGGACAAAGTGAGGACACAGCGTGAAACAGCGAGACACAGCGTGACCCAACGGGGACCCAGCGGGGACCCAGCAGTGGACACAGCGGGACACAGCGGGGGACAAAGCGGGACACCACGGAACACAGCAGGACACAGCGTGAAACAGCGGTGAACTTGCGGGGACACAGCAGGACACAGCGAGGGACACAGCGGGACCCAGCGGGACACAGCGGGGGACACAGCGGGACACAGCGTCTATAGAGCGGGGACACAGCGGTGACACAGCGGGACCCAGCAGGGACACAACAAGGACACAGCGGATGACACAGCGGGACACAGCGGGGGACACAGCGGGACCCAGCGGGACACATCGGGGGACACAGCGGGACACAGCAGGGACACAGCGGGGACACAGCGGGACACAGCAGGACACAGCGGGGGACACAGCGGGACACAGCGGGACACAGCGGGGGACACAGCAGGGACACAGTGGGACACAGTAGGACACAGCGTGGGACAAAGCGGGAGATAGCAGAGGACACAGCTGGACACAGCGGGGACACAGAGGGGACTCAGCAGGGGACATAGAGGGAAAAAAGCGGGACATCACAGGACACAGTAGGACACAGCGGGACACAGCGGGGACACTGCGGGACACAGCCAGGAGACACAGCGGTGGACAGCGGGGGACAGAGAATGGACACAGCGGGACACAGAGGGGACACAGCTGGACACAGAAGGGCACACAGCGGGACACAGCGGACACACAGCGGGGACAGAGCTGGACACAGAGGGACACAGAGTGGACAGAGCGTGACACAGGTGGACACTGAGGGAGACAGAGCGAGGACACAGCCGGACACAGCGAAACAAAGCGTGACACAGTGGGGACACAGCAGGGGACACAGCGGGACACAGTGGGGGACACAGCGGGACACAGCGGGGTACACAGCAGGGACAAAGAATGACACAGCGGGGGACACAGCGAGGACAAAGCGGGACACAGCGGTGACACAGCAGGACACAGCTGGGGACACTTTGGGACACAGCGGGACACAGAGGGACACAGCAAGGACACAGCGGGGGACAGTGGGGGACACAGCGGGACACAGCGGGGGACAGTGGGGGACACAGCGGGACACAGCGGGACACAGCGTCGATAGAGCGGGGACAGAGCGGGACACAGCGGTGACACAGCGGACTCAGCGGGGGACACTGCGGGACCCAGCGGGACCCAGCGGGGACACAGCAAGGACACAGCGAGGGACACAGCGGGACACAGCGGGACACAGCGGGGGACACAGCGAGGGACACAGCGGGGGACACAGCGGGACACTGTGGGGAACACAGAGAGGACACAGCAGGACCCAGCGGGACACAGCGTCGATACAGCGGGGACACAGCGGGACACAGCAGGGTCACTGCAGGACACAGTGGGGGACAAAGCGGGACACAGCGGGACACAGCGGGGACGCAGCGGGACACAGCGGGACACGATGGGGGACACAGCAGGACACAGAGGGGGACACAGTGGGGGAAACAGCTGGACACAGCGGGGAACACAGCGAGGACACAGTGGGACCCAGCGGGACACAGCGTCGATACAGCGGAGACACAGCGTTACACAGCATGGTACAAAGCTGTGGACACAATGGGACACAGTGGGGGCACAGCGGGACACAGCGGGACGCAGTGGGACACAGCGGGGACAAAGCGTGAGACACAACAGGGGACAGAGCTGGAGACAGCGGGGACACAGCGGGGACACAGCGGGACACAGCGAGGACACAGCGGGACACAGAGTGGGACACAGTGAGGACACAGCTGGACACAGCGGGACACAGCGGGACACAGCCGGGACCCAGCAGTGGACACAGCGGGACACAGCGGGGGACACAGCGGAACACAGCGGGGGACACATGGAGCGGGACAAAGCGGGGACACAGCGGCGACTCACCGGGGGACACAGCGGGGGACAAAGCGGGACACCACAGAACACAGTGGGAAACAGCGGGACACAGCGGGGAAACTGCGGGGACACAGGGGGACAAAGCGTGGGACACATAGGGACACAGCGGGGGACACAGTGGGGGACACAGCGGGACACAGCGGGGAACACAGCGAGGACCCAGCGGGACCCAGCGGTACACAGCGTCGATACAGCGGGGACACAGCGTTACACAGCGTGGTACACAGCTGTGAACACAACGGGACACAGTGGGGGCACAGCGGGAAACAGCGGGACACAGTGGGACACAGCGGGGATAAAGCTTGAGACACAGCGGGGTACAGAGCGGTAGACAGCGGGCGACACAGCGAGGACACAGCGGGACACAGCGCTGACACTGCGGGGGACACAGAGGGGGACACAGCGGGGGACATAGCCGGACACAGCGGGACACAGCGGGGGATACAGGGGGGACACAGCGGGACCCAGCGCGGGACACAGCGAGGACACATTGGGACACAGCGGGGACACAGCGGGAATCAGCGCGGGACACAGCAGTACACAGCTGGACACAGCGGGTCACAGCGAGCGACACAGAGGGGTAAACAGCG
>NW_012304815.1:0-2893 GCF_000151885.1 Dipodomys ordii
GCAACTGCTACTACTCTGCTTCTCTGTTTCTCTGCTTCTCTGCTGCTTTGATTCTCTTTCCGCTTCTGCTTCTCCTTCAGCTTCTCATCTGCTTCTCCAGATGCTGCTTCTTCTGCTTCTCCTGCTTCTCCTTCTGCTTCAGGTTCTGCTTCTGCTTCTTCGGATTCTTATGCTTCTGCTTCTCCTGCTGCTGCTTCTTCTGCTTCCCCTCCTCTTTCTGCTTCTCCTTCTGCTTCGGCTTCTCCTTCTGCCTCTTGTCCTTCTCCTGTTTCTTCTGCTTCGGCTTCTCTTGTTCTGCATCTCCTGCTTCTCCTTTTGCTGCTCTTTCTGCTTCTCCTGCTGCTTTTCCTTCTACTGCTCCTTCTTCTGCTTCTCTTTCTGCTTCTCCTTCTGTTTCTCCTTCTCCTTCTCGTTCTTCTGCTTTTACTTCTCCTTCTGCATCTTCTGCTTCTTCTGCTACTGCCTCTGCTTCTTCTGTTTCTTCTGCTTCTCCTTCTGCTTCTCCTTCTGCTTTTGCTTCTCTTTCTGCTTCTGCTTCTCCTTCTGCTTCTCCAGATTCTGCTTCTTCTGCTTCTCCTGCTTCTCATTCTGCTTCAGGTTCTGCTTCTGCTTCTTCGGCTTCTTCTGCTTCTGCTTCTCCTGCTGCTGCTTCTTCTGTTTCTCCTGCTTCTCTTTCTGCTTTTCCTTCTGTTTCTGCTTCTCCTTCTGCTTCTTCTCCTTCTTCTGTTTCTTCTGCTTCTGCTTCTCCTGCGTCTGCTTCTCCTGCTTCTCGTTCTGCTTCTCTTTCTGCTTTTCTTTCTGCTTCTCCTTCTGCTTCTGCTTCTCCTTCGGCTTCTCCTTCAATTTCTCCTTCTGCTTCTCATTCTGCTTCTGCGTCTTCTGTTTCTTCTGCTTCTCCTGCTTCTGCTTCTCCTGCTTCTCCTAATTCTCGTGCTGCTTTTCCTTCTGCGTCTCTTTCTGCTTCTGCTTTTCCTTTTGCTTCTCCTACTCCTAATCCTTCTCTCTCGCCTTCTCCGTCTTCTTCTTCTTCTTCTCCTGCTGCTTCTGCTTCTGCTTATTCTACTATTTCTGTTTCTTCTGATTCTGCTTCAGATTGTGCTTCTTCTGTTTCTCCTTCTGCTTCAGATTCTGCTTCTGCTTCTTCGGCTTCTACTGTTTCTTCTGCTTCTGCTTCTCCTGCTTCTTCTGCTTCTCCTGCTTCTCTTTCTGCTTCTCCTTCTTCTTCTGCGTCTCCTTCTTCTTCTGCTTCTGCTCTTCTCTTTCTTCTGTTTCTTTTGCTTCTGTTTCTTCTGCTTCTTCTTCTTCTGTTTCTTCTGATGTAACTTCTGCTTCTCCTTCTTCTCCTTTTCTTCCTGCTTCTACTTCGGCTTCTTCTGATTCTCCTGCTTCTCCTTCTTGTTCTCCTTCTGTTTCTGCTTCTCATTCTGCTTCTGCTTCTCCTTCTGCTGCTCTTTCTCCTTCTCCTTCTTCTGATTCTCCCCCTGCTTCTGCTTCTGCTTCTTTTGCTTATTCTTTATCTTCTGCTTCTGCTTCTCCTGCTTCTGTTCTTCTGCTTCTACTGCTTCTCGTTATGCTTCTCGTTATGCTTCTCCTTATGCTTCTTCTTCTTCTTCTTCTTCTTCTTCTTCTTCTTCTTCTTCTTCTTCTTCTTCTTCTTCTTCTTCTTCTTCTTCTTCTTCTTCTTCTTCTTCTTCTTCTTCTTCTTCTCCTTCTTCTGCTTCTGCTATTCCTGCATCTTCTGTTTCTTCTGCTTCTCATTGTGCTTCTCATTCTGCTTCTGCTTCTCCTTCTGCTTCTCTTATTGCTTCTGCTGCTCTTCCTTCTCCTTCTACTACTTCTACTTCTCCTTCAGCTTCTGCTTCTTCTGCTTCTCCTGCTTCTCCTTCTGCATCTTCTTCTGCTTCTGCTTCTCCTTCTGCTGCTTCTTCTGCTTCTGCTTCTCCTTCTGCTTCTTCTGCTTCTCCTTCTGATTCTCCATCTGCTTCTGCTTCTGTTTCTCCTTCTCCTTCTCGTGCTTCTGATTTCCTTCTGCTTCTCTTCTGCTTCTGCTGCAACTGCTACTGCTTCTGCTTCTTCTGTTTCTTCTGCTTCTCCTTCTGCTTTTGATTCTCTTTCTGCTTCTGCTTCTCCTTCAGCTTGTCATTCTGCTTCTCCAGCTTCTGGTTTTTCTACTTCTCCTGCTTCTCCTTCTGCTTCAGGTTCTGCTTCTGCTTCTTCGGATTCTTATGCTTCTGCTTCTTCTGCTTCCCCTCCTTCTCTTTCTGCTTCTCCTTCTGTTTCTGCCTCTCCTTCTGCTTCTGCTTCTTGTCCTTCTCCTGTTTCTTCTGCTTCTGCTTCTCCTGCTTCTGCTTCTTCTGCTTTTCCTGCTTCTCTTTCTGCTTCTGCTTCTCCTTCTGCTTCTGCTCCTTCTCCTTCTTCTGTTTCTTCTTCTTCTGCTTCTCCTGCTTCTGCTTCTTCTGCTTCTCCTGATTCTCGTTCTGCTTCTCTTCGTCGGCTTCTCTTTCTACTTCTGCTTCTGCTTCTTCTGATTCTGCTTCTTCTCCTTCTGCTTCTGCTTCTTCTGCTTCTCCTGCTTCTCCTTCTGCATCTCCTGCTTGTGCTTGTCCTTCTGCTTCTGCTTCTTTTCTGCTTCTGCTTCTCCTTCTCCTTCTTCTGCTTCTCCGTCTGCTTCTGCTTCTTCTGCTTATCCTGATTCTCTTTCTGCTTCTGCTTCTCCTTCTGTTTCTCCTTCTCCTTCTTGTTCTTCTGCTATTCCTTCTGCTTCTCTTTCTGCTTCTGCATCTTCAGCTTCTTCTGCTACTGCTTCTGCTTCTTCTGTTTCTCCTTCTGCTTCTCCTTCTGCTTTTGCTTCTCTTTCTGCTTCTGCTTCTCCTTCTGGTTCTCCTTCTTCTTC
>NW_012304816.1:0-2892 GCF_000151885.1 Dipodomys ordii
TTATTATGCTTCTTCTTTTTCTTCTGGTTCTGCTTCTCCTGATTCTGCTTCTTCTGCTTCTACTGCTTCTTCTTCTGCTTCTACTTCTCTTTCTGCTTCTGCTTCTCCTGCTTGTTTTTCTGCTTCTTCTGCTGCTTTTTCTACTTCTCCTTCTGCTTCTCTTTTTGCTTCTCCTTCTGCTTCTGCTTCTTCTGTTTCTCGTGCCTGAATTTCTGGTTCTACTTCTTCTGCTGCTTCTCCTTCTCATTCTGCTTCTCCTTCTGCTTCTGTTTCTGCTTCTTCTCTTTCAGCTTCTCATGCTTCTGCTTCTTGTCCTCCCCCTGCTTCTCTTTCTGCTTCTCATTCTGCTTCTGCTTCTCCTTCTGCTTCTGCTTCTCCTCCTTCTCCTTCTCCTACTTCTGCTTCTCCTTCATCTTCTGCTTCTTCTGCTTCTCCTTCAGCATCTCCTTCTGATTGTGCTTGTCCTTATGCTTCTTCTTCTGCCTCTGCTTCTCCTTCTCCTTCTTTTGCTACTCCTTTTGCTACTGCTACTTCTGCTTTTCATGCTTCTCCTTCTGCTTCTACTTCATCTGCTTCTCCTTCTGCATCTTCTTCAGCTTCTCCTTCTCCTTCTTCTGCTTCTCCTTCTGATTCTCCTTCTGCTTCTTCTTCTGCTTTACCTGCTTCTCTTTCTGCTTCTCCTTCTACTTCTCCTTCAGTTTCTCCTTCTCCTTCTTGATCTTCTACTTTTCCTTCTACTTTTCCTACTGCTTCTGCTACAACTGCTACTGCTTCTACTTCTTCTGTTTCTTCTGCTTCTCCTTCTTCTTTTGATTCTCTTTCTGCTTCTACTTCTCATTCTGCTTCTCCAGATTCTGATTCTTCTGCTTCTCCTGCTTCTCCTTCTGCTTCAGGTTCTGCTTCTTCTTCTTCGGATTCTTATGCTTCTGCTTCTCCTGCTTCTGCTTCTTCTGCTTCCCCTCCTTCTCTTTCTGCTTCTCCTTCTGCTTCTGCTTCTTGTCCTTCTCCTGTTTCTTCTGCTTCTGCTTCTCCTGTTTCTGCATTTCCTGCTTCTCCTTCTGCTGCTCTTTCTTTTTCTCCTGCCGCTTTTCCTTCTACTGCTCCTTCTTCTGCTTCTCTTTCTGCTTCTACTCCTGTTTCTCCTTCTCCTTCTCCTTCTAGTTCTTCTGCTTTTCCTTCTGCTTCTCCTTCTGCTTCTGAATCTTCTGCTTCTTCTGATACTGCCTCTGCTTCTTCTGTTTCTTCTGCTTCTCCTTCTGCTTTTGCTTCTCTTTCTGCTTCTGCTTCTCCTTCTGCTTCTCCAGATTCTGCTTCTTCTGCTTCTCCTGCTTCTCCTTCTGCTTCAGGTTCAGCTTTTGCTTTTTCGGCTTCCTCTGCTTCTGCTTCTTCTGCTGCTGCTTCTTCTGCTTCTCCTGCTTCTCTTTCTGCTTTTCCTTCTGTTTCTGCTTCTCCTTCTGCTTCTTCCCCTTCTTCTGTTTCTTCTGCTTCGGCTTCTCCAGCTTCTGCTTTTCCTGCTTCTCTCTCTGCTTCTCCTTCTGCTTCTGCTCCTCCTTCTGCTTCTGCTCCTTCTATTTCTTCTGTTTCTTCTTCTTCTGCTTCTCCCGCTCTGCTTCTTCTGCTTCTCCTGCTTCTCGTTCTGCTTCTCTTCGTCGGCTTCTCTTTCTACTTCTCCTTCTGCTTCTTCTGATTCTGCTTCTTCTCCTTCTTCTTCTCCTTCTGCTTCCGCTTCTTCTGCTTCTCCTGCTACTCCTTCTGCATCTCCTTCTGCTTGTGCTTTTCCTTCTGCTTCTTCTTCTGCTTCTGCTTCTCCTTCTTCTGCTTCTCTGTCTGTTTCTGCTTCTTCTGTTTTTCCTGCTTCTCCTTCTGCTTCTCATTCTTCTTCTCCTTCTGTTTCTCCTTGTCGTTATTCTGCTATTCCTTCTGCTTCTCTATCTGCTTCTGCATCTTCAGGTTCTTCTGCTACTGCTTCTGCTTCTGCTTATTCTGTTTCTTCTGCTTCTCTTTCTGCTTCTCCTTCTGCTTTTTCTTCTCTTTCTGCTTCTGCTTCTCCTTCTGGTTCTCCTTCTTCTCCAGATTCTGCTTCTTCTGCTTCTCCTGCTTCTCCTTCTGCTTGAGGTTCTGCTTCTGCTTCTTCAGCTTCTTCTGCTTCTATTTCTGCTTCTCCTTCTGTTTCTGCTTCTCTTTCTGCTTCTGCTTCTTATCCTTCTTCTATTTCTTTTGATTCTGCTTCTCCTGCTTCTGCTTCTCCTGCTTCTCCTTCTGTTTCTCTTTATGCTTCTCCTTCTTCTGCTTCTACTTCTGCTTCTGCTTCTCCTTCTGCTGCTCTTTCTGTTTCTCCTGCTGCTTTTCCTTCTCCTGCTCCTTCTTCTGCTTCTCTTTCTGCTTCTCCTTTTGTTTCTCCTACTCCTTCTCCTTCTCGTTCTTCTGCTTTTCCTTCTGCTTCTCTATCTTCTTCTGCCTCTTCTGCTTCTTCTGCTACTGCCTCTGCTTCTTCTGTGTCTTCTGCTTCCCCTTCTGCTTTTGCTTCACTTTCTGCTTCTGCTTCTCCTTCTGCTTCTCCAGATTCTGCTTCTTCTGCTTCTCCTGCTTCTCCTTCTGCTTCAGGTTCTTCTTCTGCTTCTTCGGCTTCTTCTGCTTCTGCTTCTCCTGCTGCTGCTTCTTCTGCTTCTCCTGCTTCTCTTTCTGCTTTTCCTTCTGTTTCTGCTTCTCCTTCTGCTTCTTCTCCTTCCTATGTTTCTTCTGCTTCTGCTTCTCCTGCTTCTGCTTCTTCTGCTTCTCCTGCTTCTCCTTCTCATTCTCCTTCTCTTTCTGCTTCTGCTTATCCTTCTGGTTCTCCTACTCCTAATCCTTCTCTTTCTCCTTCTCCTCTTCTTCTTCTGCTTCTCCTGCTGC
>NW_012304817.1:0-2892 GCF_000151885.1 Dipodomys ordii
TCTCCTTCTCATTCTCCTTCTCTTTCTGCTTATGCTTATCCTTCTGTTTCTCCTACTCCTAATCCTTCGCTTTCTCCTTGTTCTTCTTCTGCTTCTCGTTTTTCTTCTGCTTCTTCTGCTTGTTCTGTTTCTTATGCTTCTACTTTTCCAGCTTCTGCTGCTTCTGCTTCTCCTTCTGCTTCAGGTTCTCCTTCTGCTTCTTGGGCTTCTTCTGTTTCTTCTGCTTCTGCTTCTCCTGCTACTGCTTCTTCAGCTTCTTCTGCTTTTCTTTTGCTTCTCCTTCTGCTTCTGCTTCTCCTTCTGCTCCTTCTCTTTCTTCTGTTTCTTCTTCTTCTGCTCCTCCCGCTTCTGCTTCTTCTGCTTCTCCTGCTTGTCCTTCTCCTTCCGCTTCTCCTTCTCCTTCTTCTCCTTCTCTTTCTGCTTCTGCTTCTGCTTCTTCTGATTCTCCAACTTCTCCTTCTTCTTCTCCTTCTGTTTCTGCTTCGCTTTCTGCTTCTGCATCTCCTTCTGCTTCACATTCTCCTGCTCTTTCTCCTTCTTCTGTTTCTCCCTCTGCTTCTGCTTCTTATGCTTCTTCATTATCTTCTGCTTCTGCTTCTCCTGCTTCTGCTTCTTGTGCTTGTACTGCTTCTTCTTCTGCTTCTGCTTCTTCTGCTTCTACTTCTCTTTCTGCTTCTGCTTCTCCTGCTTGTTTTTCTGCTTCTTCTGCTGCTTCTTCTACTTCTCCTACTGCTTCTCTTTTTGCTTCTCCTTCTGCTTCTGCTTCTGCTTCTTCTGTTTCTCCTGCCTGAATTTCTGGTTCTACTTCTTCTGCTGCTTCTCCTTCTGCTTCTGCTTCTACTTCTGCTTCTGCTTCTGCTTCTTCTGCTTCTTCTCTTTCGGCTTCTCCTGCTTCTGCTTCTTGTGCTTCTCCTGCTTCTCTTTCTGGTTCTCATTCCGCTTCTGCCTCTCCTTCTGCTTCTGCTTCTCCTCCTTCTCCTTCTCCTACTTCTGCTTCTCCTTCATCTTCTGCTTCTTCTGCTTCTCCTGCTTCTCCTTCTGCATCTCCTTCTGCTTGTGCTTCTCCTTATGCTTCTTCTTCTGCCTCTGCTTCTCCTTCTCCTTCTTTTGCTTCTCCTTTTGCTTCTGCTTCTTCTGCTTTTCCTGCTTCTCCTTCTGCTTCTGCTTCTTCTGCTTCTCCTTCTGCATCTTCTTCTGCTTTTGCTTCTCCTTCTTCTGCTTCTCCTTCTTATTCTCCTACTGCTTGTCCTTCTGTTTCCCTTCTCCTTCTTGTTCTTCTGCTTTTCCTTCTGCTTCTCGTTCTGCTTCTTCTACAACTGCTACTGCTTCTACTTCTTCTGTTTCTTCTGCTTCTCCTTCTGCTTTTGATTCTCTTTCTGCTTCGGCTTCTCCTTGTGTTTCTCCTTCTGCTTCTCCAGATTCTGCTTCTTCTGCTTCTCATGCTTCTCCTTCTCCTTCAGGTTCTCCTTCTGCTTCTTCGGATTCTTATGCTTCTGCTTCTCCTGCTTCAGCTTCTTCTGCTTCCCCTCCTTCTCTTTCTGCTTCTCCTTCTGTATCTGCTTCTCCTTCTGCTTCTGCTTCTTGTCCTTCTCCTGTTTGTTCTGCTTACGCTTCTCCTGTTTCTGCATCTCCTGCTCCTCCTTCTGCTGCTCTTTCTGCTTCTCCTCCTGCTTTTCCTTCTCCTGCTCCTTCTTCTGCTTCTCTTTCTGCTTCTCCTTCTGTTTCTCCTTCTCCTTCACCTTCTCGTTCTTCTGTTTCTCCTTCTGCTTTTGCTTCTCTTTCTGCTTCTTCTTCTCCTTCTGTTTCTCCAGATTCTGCTTCTTCTGCTTCTCCTGCTTCTCCTTCTGCTTCAGGTTCTGCTTCTGCTTCTTCGGCTTCTTCTGCTTCTGCTTCTCCTGCTGCTGCTTCTTCTGCTTCTCCGGCTTCTCTTTCTGCTTTTCCTTCTGTTTCTGCTTCTCCTTCTGCATCTGCTTCTTCTCCTTCCTATGTTTCTTCTGCTTCTGCTTCTCCTGCTTCTACTTCTCCTGCTTCTCGTTGTGCTTCTCTTTCTGCTTCTCCTTCTCCTTCTTCTCCTTCTCCTTCTGCTTCTGCTTCTCCTTCTGCTTCTGCTTCTGCTTCAATTTCTCCTTCTGCTTCTCATTCTGCTTCTGTGTCTTCTGTTTCTTCTGATTCTCCTGCTTCTGCTTCTCCTGCTTCTCCTACTTCTCGTGCTGCTTCTCCTTCTGCGTCTCTTTCTGCTTCTGCTTATCCTTTTGCTTCTCCTACTCCTAATCCTTCTCTTTCGCTTTCTCCTTCTCTGTCTTCTGCTTCTCCTGCTTCTCCGTCTGCATCTTCTTCTGCTTCTGCTTCTCCTTCTGCTGCTTCTTCTGCTTCTGCTTCTCCTTCTTTTGCTTCTCCCTCTGATTCTGCTTCTTATGCTTATTCTTTTTCTTCTGCTTCTGCTTCTCCTGCTTCTGCTTCTTCTGCTTCTACTGCTTCTCCTTCTCCTTCTCCTTCTCCTTCTTCTTCTTCTTCTTCTTCTTCTTCTTCTTCTTCTTCTTCTTCTTCTTCTTCTTCTTCTTCTTCTTCTTCTTCTTCTTCTTCTTCTTCTTCTTCTTCTCATTCTGCTGCTTCTGCTTTTCCTGCTTCTTCTTCTTCTACTGCTTCTCTTTCTGCTTCTCATTCTGCTTCTGCTTCTCCTTCTGCTTCTCCTATTGCTTCTGCGGCTCTTCCATCTCCTTCTCCTACTTCTCCTTCTCCTTCTGCTTCTGCTTCTACTGCTTCTCATGCTTCTCCTTCTGCATCTTCTTCTGCTTCTGCTACTCCTACTGCTGCTTCTTCTGCTACAGATACTCCTTCTGATTCACCATCTGCTTCTCCCTCTGCTTTTCCTTCAGTATCTCCTTCTTCTTC
>NW_012304818.1:0-2892 GCF_000151885.1 Dipodomys ordii
GTCCCCCGCTGTGTCCCACTGTGTCCCCTCTGTGTCCCCCGATGTGTCCACTGCTGTGTCCACCGCTCTGTCCTCACTGTGTCCCACTGTGCCCCGCTGTGTCCCCGCTGTGTGCCCGCTGTGTCCCGCTGTGTACCCTGCTGTGTCCAGTTGTGTCACCCCTGTGTCACGCTGTGTCCCCTCTCTGTTCCCCGCTGTCCCCTGCTGTGTCCCCCGCTATGTCCCGTTGTGTCCCGCTGTGTCCCCTGCTTTGTCCCGCTGTGTCCCCGCAGTGTCCCCGCTGTGTCCCGCTGTGTCACACTGTGTCCCGTGGTGTTCCGCTTTGTCCCCTGCTGTGTCCCCCGCTGAGTCCCACTTTGTCCCCGTTGTGTCCTGGTGTGTCCCCCGCTCTGTCCCCTGCTGTGTCCTGCTGTGCCCCCGCTGTTGCCCGCTGTATGCCCGCATTGTCCCCGCTGTGTCTGCTGTGTCCCGCTGTGTTCCGTGGTGTCCCGTTTGTCCCCCACTGTGTCCCCGCTGAGTCCCCGCTGTGTCCCCGCTGTGTCCCGCTGTGTCCTCGCTGTGTCCCCCGCTGTGTCCTGCTCTGTTCCCCGCTGTGTCTCCCGCTTTGTCCCCGCTGTGACCCGCTGTGTCCCCCCAGTGTTCCCCGCTGAGTTCCGCTGTGTCCCCCGCTGTGTCCCCCGCTGTGTCCTGCTGTGTCGTCGTTGTGTCCCCCGCTGTGTCCCGCTGTGTCCCCACTGTGACCCGCTGTGTCCTCGCTGTGTCCCCCGCTGTCTCCCGCGTTGTCCCACGCTGTGTATTGCTGTGTCCTCGCTGTGTCCCACGCTGTGTACCACTGTGTCACCACTGTGTCCCCTGCTGTGTGCCGCTGTGTTCCGCTGTGTCCCCCGCTGTGTTCCCCGTTGTGTCCCGCTGTGTCCCCGGCTGTGTCCCGCTGTGTCCTCGCTGTGTCCTGCTGTGTCCTCGCTGTGTCCCCCGCTGTGTCCTGCTCTGTTCCCCGCTGTGTCTCCCGCTTTGTCCTCGCTGTGCCCCGCTGTGTCCCGCTGTGTCCCAGTGTGTCCCTCTATGTCCCCCACTGTGTCCCCTTGTGTCCCCAGCTGTGTACCCCGGTGTGTCCCGCTGTGTCCCCGCTGTATCGACGCTGTGTCCCGCTGGGTCCCGCTGTGTCCCCTCAGTGTACCCCGCTGTGTCCCCCGCTGTGTCCCTCGCTGTGTTCCGCTGTGTCCCCCACTGTGTCCCGCTGTGTCTTCCCTGTGTACCCTGTTGTGTCCTGCTATGTCCCCCGGTGTGTCCCGCTGTGTCCCCTGCTATGTCCCTCGCTGTGTCCCTGCTGTGCCCCGCTGTGTCCCGCTGTGTTCCGCTGTGTCCCTCTGTGTCCCATGCTGTGTCCCTGCTGTGTCCCACTGTGTCCCCTGCTGTGTCCCTGCTGTGTCCGTGCTGTGTGCCTGCTGTGTCCCGCTTTGTACCCCGCTGTGTCCAGCTGTGTCACCGCTGTGTTCCATTCTGTCCACTCTCTGTTCCCCGCTATCCCCTGCTGTGTCCCCCGCTGTGTCCCGCTGTGTCCCCCACTTTGTCCCACTGTTGTCCCGCAGTATCGCCGCTGTGGCGCAATGTGTCACACTGTGTCCCGTGGTGTCCCGCTTTGTCCCCTGCTGTGTTCCCCGCTGAGTCCCGCTTTGTCCCCGTTGTGTCCCGCTGTATCCCGCTGTGTTCCGTGGTGTCCTGTTTGTCCCCCGCTGTGTCCCGCGCTGAGTCCCCGCTGTGTCCCCGCTGTGTCCCGCTGTGTCCTCGCTGTGTCCCCCGCTGTGTCCTGCTCTGTTCCCTGCTGTGTCTCCCGCTTTGTCCCCGCTGTGCCCGGCTGTGTCGCGCTGCGTCCTGTTGTGTCCCGCTATGTCCCCCACTGTGTCCCGTTGTGTCCCCAGCTGTGTACCCCGCTGTGTCCCCGCTCTATTGACGCTGTGTCCCTCGCTGTGTCCCACTGTGTCTCCCGCTTTGTCCCGCTGTGTCCTCCCTGTCTCCCCCGCTGTGTCCTGCTGTGTCCCCGGCTGTGTCCCGCTGTGTCCCCTGCTGTGTCACTGCTATGTCCCGCTGTGTTCCACTGTGTCCCGCTGTGTCCTTGCTGTGTCTCCCGCAGTGTCCCGCAGTGTCCTCGCTGTGTCCCCCACTGTGTCCTGCTTTGTCCACTGCTGTGTCCCGCTGTGTACCCCTCTGTGTCACCCACTCTGTCCCTGCTGTGACCCGCTGTGTCCCGCTGTGTGCTGCTATGTCCCCCGCTGAGTCCCGCTGTGTCCCCGTTGTGTCCCAATGTGTCTTCGCTGTGTCCCCCCTGTGTCCCCGCTGTGTCCCTCCTGTGTCCCCCGCTGTGTCCCGCTGTGTCCCTCTGTGTCTCCTGCTGTGTCCCCTGCTGTGTCCCTCTGTGTCCACCGCTGTGTCCCTGCTGTGTCCCCCCTGTGTCCCCCACTGTGTCCCGCTGTGTCCCCTGCTGTGTCCCCGCTGTGTCACACTGTGTTCCACTGGGTCCGGATGTGTCCTGGCTGTGTCTCCCACAGTGTTCCGCTGTGTCCTTGTTGTGTCCCCCGCTGTGTCCCGGTGAGTTCCCCGCTGTGTCCCGCTGTGTCCCCGCTGTGTGTCCTCTATGTCCCGCTGTGTACCCAGCTGTGTCCAGCTGTGTCACCGCTGTGTTCCGCTGTGTCCCCTCTCTGTCCCCCGCTATCCCCTCCTGTGTCCAATGCTGTCTCCCGCTGTGTCCCCCATTTTGTCCCGCTGTGTCCCCGCAGTGTCGCTGCTGTGTCCTGATGTGACACACTGTGACCCGTGGTGTCCCGCTTTGTCCCCCGCTCTGTCCCCCGCTGTGTCCCGCTGTGTCCCCCTCTGTGTCCCGCTGTGTCCTCGCTG
>NW_012304819.1:0-2892 GCF_000151885.1 Dipodomys ordii
AGCGGGGGACACAGCGAGGACACCGATGCACACAGTGGGGAACACAGCAAGGACAGAGCGGGACACAGCGGGACACAGCGGGACACAGCGGGGGACACAGGAAGGACACAGCGGTACACAGAGGGGGACAGAGCGAGGACACATTGGGACACAGCGGGACTCAGCGGGGGACACAGCAGTACACAGCGGGACACAGCGGGACACAGCGGGGACACAGCAGGGACACAGCGGGGGACACAGAGGGACACAGCGGGGGGACACAGAGGGGTACACAGCGGGACACAGCGGGGAAAACAGTGAGGCCACAGCAGAACACAGCATGGGACACAGCGAGGACACAGCGGGACACAGCGGGACACAGCGGGGACAAAGCAGTAGACACAGCAGGACACAGTGGCGGACACAGCGGGACACAGCGTGGGACACAGGGAGGACACAGCGGGACCCAGCGGGACCCAGCGTCGATACTGCTGGGACACAGCGGGACACAGCGAGGTACACAGCTGGGGACACAACGGGACACAGCAGGGAACACAGGGAGGACATAGCGGGACCCAGTGGGACCCAGCGTCATTACAGCGGGGACACAGCGGGACACACCGGGGTCCACAGCTGGGGACACAACGGGACACTGCGGGGGACACAGAGAGGACAAAGCGGGAAAGAGCGGTACACAGCGGGGACACTGCGGGAACATAGTGGGACACAGCGGGGTACACAGCGGGACACAGCGGTGACACAGAGGGGACTCAGCGGGACAAAGCGGGGGACACAGCGGCACACAGCGGGACACAGCGGGGGACACAGCAGGGGACAGCGGAGACAGAGAGGGGCGAAAGCGAGACACAGCGGTGATACAGCTGGACACAACGGAGTACACAGCGGGACACAGCGGGCACACAGCGGGACACAGCAGGGACCGAGCTGGACATAGCGGGACACAGCGAAACACAGCGTGGGACACAGCGGGACACAGCGGGGGACCCAGCGAGGACACAGCAGGACACAGTGGGGGACTCAGCTGGAGACACAGAGGGACACAGCGGGGAACACAGCGAGGACACAACGGCACCCAGCAGGACACAGAGTCGATACAGCGGGGACACAGGGTTACACAGCGTGGTACCCAGCTGTGGACACAACGGGACAGAGTGGGGGCACAGCGAGACACAGCGGGACACAGCGAGGACACAGCGGGACACAATGGTGACACAGCGGGGAAAACAGCAGGACAAAGCAGCGGACACAGCGGGGGACAGCAGGACAAAGCAGCGGACACAGCGGGGGACACAGCGCGACACAGCGGGACATAGCGGGGGACACAGCGTAGACACATCGGGACATAGCAGGAGACACAGCTGGGGACACAACGGGACACAGCGGTGGACACAGCGAGGACACAGCAGGACCCACCGGGACTCAGCGGGGGACACAGCGAGGACACAGCAGGACAAACCGGGGAAACAGCGAGGACACAGCGGGGGACACAGCGGGACACAGAGGGGAACACAGCGAGGACACAGCGGGACCCAGCGGGACACAGCGTCGATACAGCGGGCACACAGCGTTACACAGCGTGGTACTCAGCTGTGGACACAACAGGACACAGTGGGGGCACAGCCGGACACAGCGGGACACAGTGGGACACAGCGGGGACAAAGCGTGAGACACAGCGAGGGACAGAGCGGGAGACAGCGGGGAACACAGCGAGGACACAGCAGGACACAGCGTCGATACAGCATGGACACAGCGTTACACAGCGTAGTACACATCTGTTTACACAACGGGACACAGTGGGGGCACAGCCGGACACAGCGGGACACAGTGGGACACAGCGGGGACAAAGCGTGAGACACAGCAGGGGACAGAGAGGGAGACAGCAGGGGACACAGTGAGGAAACAGCGGGACACAGCGGTGACACAGCGGGGACTCAGCGGGGGACCTAGCAGGACACAGCGGAGGACACAGTGGGACACAGTGAGGAACACAGCAAGGACACAGCGGGACCCAGCGGGACACAGCGTAGATACAGCGGGCACACAGCGTTACACAGCGTGTTACACAGCTGTGGACACAACGAAATACAGTGGGCGCACAGCGGGACACAGCGGGACACAGTGGGACACAGCGGGCACAAAGCGTGAGACACAGCGAGGGACAGAGCGGGAGACAGCGGGGGACACAGCGAGGTCACAGCGGGACACAGCGGGGACTCAGCGGGGGACACAGCGGGAGACAAAGAGGGACACCACGGAACATAGCGGGACACAGCGGGAAACAGCAGTGACCCTGCGGGGACACAGTGGGACACAGCTGGGGACACAGCGGGACACAGAGGGGGACAGAGCGGGAAACAGAGGGGGACAGAGCGTGGGACACAGAGAGACACAGCAGGGACAAAGCTGGACACAGCGGGGTACACAGAGGGACACAGCGGGGACGCAGCGGGGAAACAGCATGACACAGCGGGACACAGCGGGGGACACAGCAGTACACAGCAGGACAAAGCGGGACACAGCGGGGACACAGCAGATACACAGTGGGGGACACAGCGGGACAGAGTGGGGTACACAGCTGGGGACACAGCGAGGACACAGCCGGACACAGCGGGACACAGCGGGGACACTGCGGGAACATAGCAGGACACAGCGGGGTACACAGCGGGACAGAGCGGGACACAGCTGGGGACACAGCGGGGACACAGCGGGACACAGCAGAACACAGCGGGAGACAAAGCAGGAGACAGCAGGGCACACCGCGAGGACACAAGGGGCCACAGAGGCGACACAGAGGGGACTCAGGGGGGGACACAGCGTGGGACAAAGTGGGACACCACGGGACAAAGTGTTACACAGCGGGACACAGCGGGGACACTGCGGGACACAGCAGGT
>NW_012304820.1:0-2892 GCF_000151885.1 Dipodomys ordii
TGTGTACCTGCTGTGTCCCACTGTGTCCCCGCTGTGACACGCTCTGTCCCGCTGTGTCCCCGCTGTGTCCCGCTGTGTCCTCGCTGTGTCCCTGCAGGGTCACCGCTGTTTCGCGCTGTGTCCCGCTGTGTTCTGTGGTGTCCCGCTATGTCCCTCGCTGTGTCCCCCGCTGAGTCCCCGCTGTGTCCCCGCTGTGTCCCCCGCTGTGTCCTCGCTGTGTGCCCGGCTGTCTCTCGCTCTGTCCCCCGCTTTTTCCCACTGTGTCTACTGCTGTGTCCCTGCTGTGTCCCGCTGTGTCGAGCTGTGCCCCGCTGTGCCCTCGCTGTGTCCCACGCTGTGTTCCGCTGTGTCCTCACTGTGTCCCCCGATGTGGCCCACTGTGTCCCGCTGTGTACCCTGCTGTGTCCTGCTATGTTCCCGCAGTGTCCCCGCTGTGTCCTGCTGTGTCCCGCTGTGTCCCGGGCTGTCCCGCTTTGTCGCCCGCTGTGTCCCCCTGTGAGTCCCCGCTGTGTCCCCCGCTGTGTCCCTGCTGCGTCCCGCTTGTCCTCGCTTGTCCCCTGCTGTGTCCTGTTTTGTCCCCCTTCGTGTTCCCCTCTGTGTCCCGCTGTGTTCCCCTTGTCCCCCGATGATTCCTTGCTGTCCCCCGCTGTGTCCTCCGCTGTGTCCCGCTGTGTCCCGCTATGTCCTGCTGTGTCTCCGCTGTGTCCCCCACTGTGACACCGCTGTGTCCCCGTTGTATCCCCCGCTGTGTCCCGATGTGTCCCCCACTGTTTCCCGCTGTGTACCTGCTGTGTCCCACTGTGTCACGCTGTGTTCCCGCTTTGTTCCCCGCTGTGTCCCTGCTGTGTCCCCGCTGTGTCCTCGCTGTGTCCCACTGTGTCCTCGCTGTGTCCCCTCTGTCCCCCGCTGTGTCCCACTGTGTCCCTCTGTGTTCTCCGCTGTGTCGCTCTGGGTCCCCCGCTGTGGCCCCGCTGTGTCCCCGCTGTGTCCCGCTGTGTCACCGCAGTATACCCGCTGTGTCCCGCTGAGTCCCTGCTGTGTCCCGCTGTGTCCAGCTGTGTCCCCCGCTGTATGCCCGCTGTGTCCCCGCTGTGTCAAGCTGTGTCATCGCTGTGTCCCCCGCTGTCTCCCGCTCTGTCCCCCGCTGTGTCTCATGCTTTGTCTCCGCTGTGTCCCACTGTGTCCTGCTGTGTCCCGCTGTGTCCCCCACTGTGACCCTTTGTGTCCCCACCTGTGTACCCCGCTGTGTAACGCTGTGTCCCCGCTGTATCGACGATGTGTCCCGCTGGGTCCCGCTGGGCCCTCACTGTGTGCCCAATTGTGTCCCAATGTGTCCCCCGCTGTGTCCCCCGCTGTGTCCTGCTGTGTCCCCCGCTGTGTCCCGTTGTGTCCCGCTGTGTCCCCCGCTGTGTCCCTGCTCTGTCCCTGCTGTGTCCCTGCTGTGTCCCCGCTGTGTCCCTCTGAGTCCCGCTGTGTCCCGCTGTGTACTGCTGTGTCCCCCGCTGAGTCCCGCTGTGTCCCAGCTGTGTCCCGCTGTGTTCCACCTGTGTTCCCCGTTGTGTCCCGCTGTGTCCCCCGCTGTGTCCCGCTGTGTACCCCGCTATGTCCCGCTGTGTCCACTGCAGTGTCCCCGCTGTGTCCCTCTGTTTCCAGCTGTGTCCCGCTGTGTCCTCACTGTGTCCCACGCTGTGGTCCGCTGTGTCCCCCGCTGTGTCCCTGCTCTGTCCCTGCTGTGTCCCCGCTGTGTCCCTCTGAGTCCCGCTGTGTCCCGCTGTGTACTGCTGTGTCCCCCGCTGAGTCCCGCTGTGTCCCAGCTGTGTCCCGCTGTGTTCCACCTGTGTTCCCCGCTGTGTCCCGCTGTGTCCCCCGCTGTGTCCCGCTGTGTACCCCGCTATGTCCCGCTGTGTCCACTGCAGTGTCCCCGCTGTGTCCCTCTGTTTCCAGCTGTGTCCCGCTGTGTCCTCACTGTGTCCCACGCTGTGGTCCGCTGTGTCCCCTGCTGAGTCCCTGCTGGGTCCCGCTGTGTACCCCTCTGTGTCCCCCGCTGTGTCCCGCTGTGTCCCGCGCTGTGTCCCTGATGTGTCCCAGCTGTGTCCCGCTGTGTACTGCTGTGTCCTCCGCTGAGTCCCGCTGTGTCCCCGCTGTGTCCAAATGTGTCCTCGCTGTGTCCCCCGCTGTGTCCCACTGTGTCCTCCCTTTGTCCCCCGCTTTGTCCCTCTGTGTCCCGCTGTGTCCTCACTTTGTTCCCCGCTGTGTCCCGCTCTGTCCCCCGCTGTGTCCCGCTGTGTCCTCGCTGTGTCCCCTGCTGTGTCCCGCTGTGTCCCGCTATGTCCCACTCTGTCCCTGCTGTGTCCTGCTGTGTCCTGCTGTGTCCTGCTGTGTCCCCGCTTTGTGTCCGCTGTGTCCCACTGCGTACTCCGTTGTGTCAGGCTGTGTCCCCTGCTTTGTCCCGCTGTGTCCCCGCAGTGTCCCCGCTGTGTCCCGCTGTGTCACACTGTGTCCCATGGTGTCCTGCTTTGTCCCCAGCTGTGTCCCCTGCTGAGTTCCTTCGGTGTCCTGCTGTGTCCTCGCTGTGTCCCCCGCTTTCTCCAGCTATGTCCCCGCTGTGTCCCCCGCTGTGTCCCGCTGTGTCCCCCGCTGTGTCCCGCTATGTCCCCGCTGTGTCCCCCGCTGTGTCCCGCTGTGTCCCCCGCTTTGTCCCGCTGTGTCCCCGCAGTGTCCCCACTGTGTCCCGCTGTGTTCCCCGCTTTGTTCCGCTGTGTCCCTGCACTGTCCCCGCTGTGTCCTGTTGTGTCCTCGCTGTGTCATCCACTGTGTCCCGTTGTGTCCACAGCTGTGTACACACATAGCTGTGTCCTGCTGTGTCCCCGCTGTATCGACGCTGAGTCCCGC
>NW_012304821.1:0-2892 GCF_000151885.1 Dipodomys ordii
TGGGGTCACAGCGGGAAATCAGCAGGGAAACCATTGGGGACTCAGTGGTACACAGCGGGACAAAGCGGGTAACACAACGGGACACAGCAGGTGACACATCGGGACACAGCAGGCACACAGCGGGGACACAGCGGGGACACAGAGGGACACAGCGGGGACAGAGCGGGACACAGCTGTTCACAGCGTGACACAGCGGGGGACACAGCGGGACACAGCAGGGGACACAGCGAGGACACAGCGGGGGACACAGCGGGGGACACAGCGGGACACAGCGGGGAACACAGCGAGGACACAGCGGGACCCAGTGGGACACAGCGTCGATACAGCGGGCACACAGCGTTACATAGCGTGGTACACAGCTGTGGACACAACGGGACACAGTGGGGGTACAGCCGGACACAGCGGGACACAGTGGGACACAGCGGGGACAAAGCATGAGACACAGCGGGGGACAGAGAGGGAGACAGCAGGGGACACAGCAAGGAAACAGCGGGACACAGCGGTGACACAGCGGGGACAAGGCGGGGGACAAAACGGGACACAGAGGGGGACACTGCGGGACACAGTGAGGGACAGAGCGTGGGACACAGCGAGACACAGCAGAACAAAGCGGGGGACAAAGCGGGACACAGCACAGACAGAGAAGGGCCACAGCGGGACACCGCGGTGACACAGCTGGACAAAGCGGGGTACACAGCGGGACACAGCGGGCACACAGCGGGGACACAGCGGGACATAGCGGGGACACAGCGGGACTCAGCGGGACACAGCATGGGACACAGTGGGACCCAGCGGGGGACCCAGCGAGGACACAGCGGGACACAGCGGGGTACACAGATAGGACACCGCGGGGGACACAGCAGGGGACACAGCGGGACACAGCGGGGAACACAGCGAGGACACAGCGGGACACAGCGGGACACATCATCAATACAGAGGGGACTCAGCGGGGGACACAGCGGGGAAACATCGGGGGACAAAGTGGGATACCACGGGACACAGTGTGACACAGCGGGACACAGCGGGGACATTGCGGGGACACTGCAGGAAAAAGCGGGGGACACGGCGGGACACAGTGGGACACAGCGGGAGACACAGCGGGGGACAGCGGAGACAGAGATGGGACACAGCGGGACACAGCGGTGACACAGCTGGACACAGCGCGTTACACAGCGGGACACAGCGGGCACACCGGGGACACAGCGGGACACAGCGTGACACAGCGGAGACACAGTGGGACACAGCGGGACAAAGCGGGGGACACAGCGGGACACAGCTGGGGACACAGCGAAGACACAGTGGGACACAGCGGGGGACACAGTGAGGACACAGCGGGACACAGCCGGGGAAAAAGCGGGACATAGTGGGGACACAGCAGTGGACAAAGGGGGACACAGTTGGGGACACAGCCGTACACAGCGGGGGAAACAGTGGGGGACACAGCGGGACACCATGGGACACAGCGGGGGACACATGGGGGACACAGCGGGACACAGCGGGGACACAGCGGGACTCAGCGGGGGACACAGCAGTATACAGAATGACACAGCGGGGACACAGCAGGGACACAGCGGGACACAGCGGGACACAACGGGGAACACAGCGGCACACAGAGGGGGACACAGAGGGGTACACAGCGGGACACAGCTGGGAACACAGCGAGGACACAGCGGGACAAAGTGGGACACAGCGTCGATACAGCGGGAACACAGCAGGACAGAGCGGGGACACAGCTCGGGACACAACGGGACACATCGCAGGACACAGCGAGGACCCAGCGGAACACAGCGTGGGACACAGCGAGGACACAGCGGGACACAGCGGGACACAACGGGGACACAGCAGAAGACACAGCGTGAACCGTGGGGGACACAGCGGGACACAGCAGGGACTCACCGGGGGACACAGCTGGGGACAAACTGGGACACCACGGGACACAGTGGGAAACAGCGGGACACAGCGGGGACACTGCGGGAACATAGCGGGACACAGCGGGGTACACAGCGTGACACAGCAGTGGACACAGCGGGGACACAACGGGACACAGCGGGGGACACAGCGAGGACACAGTGGGTCACAGCGGGACACAGCGTGGGACAAAGCAGGAGACAGCGGAGGACACAGCGAGGACACAGCTGGACACAGCGGGGTACACAGCGGGACACAGCCGGGGACACAGAAGGGTACACAGCGGGACACAGAGAGAAACACAGCGAGGTCACAGCGGGGGCCAAAGCAGGACAACACGGGACACAGTGTGACACAATGGGACACAGCGGAGACACTGCAGGGGCACAGCGGGAGAAAGCGGGCGACATAGCGGGACACAGCAGGACACAGCGGGGGACACAGTGGGGACACAGCGGGGGACACAGCGGGACACAGCGGGTCACAGCCGGGGATACTGCGAGACACAGCGGGGGACACAGAGGGGTACACAACGGGACACAGCCGGGAACACAGCGCGGACACAGCAGGACACACGGGGACACAGCGTCAATACAGCGGGGACAGAGCGGGTCACAGCAGGGACACAGCGGGACACAGCGGGGGACACAGCGGGACACAGTGGGGACACAGCGGGACACAGCGGGACACAGCGGGGGACACAGCGGAACACAGCTTGGGACACAGCGAGGCCAAAGCGGGACACAGCGGGACACAGTGGGACACAGCAGGGACACAGCAGGGACACAGCGGGGGACACAGCGGGGTACACAGCGGGACACAACGAGGAACACAGCGAGGACACAGCGGGACCTAGCAGGACACAACGTCGATACAGCGGAGACACAGCGGGACACAGCAGGGTACAAAGCTGGGGACACAACGGGACACAGCAGTGGATACAGCGAGGACACAGCGGGAAACAGCGGTTACACTGCGGGATGA
>NW_012304822.1:0-2892 GCF_000151885.1 Dipodomys ordii
CACAGCTGGGGACACAACGGGAACACAGCGGTGGACACAGCGAATCACATGCGGGAGACAGCGGGGACACTGCGGGACACAGCAGGACACTGTGGGGACACAGTAGGACAAAGCGGGGGACACAGCGGGACACAGCGGAACAAATCGGGGGACAGAGCGGAGACAGAGTAGGGCCACAGCGGGACACCTCGGTGACAGAGCTGGACACAGCGGGGTACACAGCGGGACACAGCGGGCACACAGCGGGGATACAGCAGGACACAGCGGGGACAGAGCGGGACACAGTCGGACACAGCTGGACACAGTGGGGGACACAGCGGGACACAGCGGGGACCCAGCAAGGACACAGCGGGACACAGCGGGGGACACAGCGAGGACACAGCGGGGGACAGAGCAGGTGACACAGCGGGACACAGCGGGGAAAACAGCGAGGACACAGCGGGACACAGCGTCGATACAGAGGGGACTCAGCGGAGGACACAGTGGGGGAAACAGCGGGGGACAAAGTGGGACACTACGGGACACAGTGTGACACAGCGGGACACAGCGAGGACACTGCCGGGACACAGCAGGACAAAGCAGGGGACATAGTGGGACACAGTGGCACACAGCGGGGGACATAGCGGGGGACAGCGGAGACAGAGATGGGCCACAGCGGGACACAGCGGTGACATAGCTGGACACAGCGGGGTACACAGCGGGACACAGCGGGCACACAGCGGGGTACACAGCGGGACACAGCGGGCACACTGGGGACACAGCGGGACACAGCGGGACACAGTGGGACACAGCGGGACAAAGCGGGACCTAGCATCGATACAGCCGGGACACAGTGGGACACAGTGGGGTACACAGCTGGGGACACAGGGAGGACACAGCAGGACACAGCAGGACACAGCTGGGGACACAGCGGGGACACAGCGGGACACAGCGGAACACAGCGGGAGACAAAGCCGGAGACAGCGGGTGACACAGCGAGGACACAGAGGGACACAGCGGTGACACAGAGGGGTCTCAGCGGGGGACACAGTGTGGGACAAAGTGGGACAACACGGGACACAGTGTTACACAGCGGGACACAGCGGGGACACTGCGGGACACAGCAGGACAAAGCGGGGGACAAAGTGGGACACAGCGGGCCACAGCGGGGGACACAGTGGGGGACAGCGGAGACAGAGAGTGGCCACAGCGAGACACAGCGGTGACACAGCTGGACACAGCGGGGTACACAGCGGGACACAGCGGGCACACAGCGGGGACACAGCATCGATACAGCGGGGACACAGCGAGACACATAGGGGAACACAGGAAGGAAACAGCGGGACCCAGTGGGACACAGAGTCGATACAGCAGGACACAACGGGGTACACAGCTAGGAACACAACGGGACACAGCGGGGGACACAGCGAGGACACAGCAGGAAATAGCGGGACACAGCGGGGGACACAGCGGGACCCAGCGGGAGACCCAGCGATGACACAGCAGGACAGAGCGGGACACAGCGTCGATACAGCGGGCACACAGCGTTACACAGCGTGGTACACAGCTGTGGACACAACGGGACACAGTGGGGGCACAGCGGGACACAGCGGGACACAGTGGGACACAGCGGGTACAAAGCGTGAGACACAGCGGAGGACAGAGCTGGAGACAGCGGGGTACACAGCCAGGATACAGCGGGACACAGCGTCGATACAGCGGGCACACAGTGTTACACAGCATGGTACACACTGTGGACACAACGGGACACAGTGGGGGCACAGCCGGACACAGCGGGACACAGTGGGACACAGCGGGGACAAAGCGTGAGACACAGCGGGGGACAGAGAGGGAGACAGCAGGGGACACAGCGAGGAAACAGCGGGACACAGCGGTGACAAAGCGGGGACTCAGCGGGGGACACAGTGGGACACAGCGGGGGACACAGCGGGACACAGCGCGGGACACTGCGGGACACAGTGTGGGACAGAGCGTGGGACACAGCGAGACACAGCGGGGACAAAGCTGGACACAGCGGGGTACACAGCGGGACACAGCGGGGAAACAGCGTGACACAAAAGGACACAGCTGGACACAGCGGGGTACACAGCGGGATACAGCGGACACACAGCGGGGACACAGAGGGACACAGCGGGACACAGCGGGGACAGAGCGAGACACAGTCGGACACAGCGGGACACAGCGGGGGACACAGCGGGACACAGCGGGGGACCCAGCGAGGACACAGCGGGACACAGCGGGGGACACAGCGAGGACACAGCCGTGGACACAACGGTGGACACAGCGGGACACAGCGGGGAACACAGCGAGGACACAGCGGGACACAGCAGGAAACACTGCGAGGTCACAGCGGGGGAAAAAGCGGGACAACACGGGACACAGTGTGACACAGTGGGACACAGCGGGGACACTGCAGGGGCACAGCGAGACAAAGCGGGCGACACAGCAAGACACAGCGGGGGACACAGCGGGGGACAGCAGGGGACAGAGAGGGGACACAGCGGGACACAGCGGGGGACACAGAGGGGTACACAGCGGGACACAGCCGGAAACACAGCGCGGACACAGCGGGACACACCGGGACACAGCGTCAATACAGCGGGGACAGATAGGGTCACAGCAGGGACACAGCGGGACACAGCGGGACACAGCGGGGGACACAGCGGGACACAGCAGGGACACAGTGGGACACAGCGGGACACAGCGGGGGACACAGTGGAACACAGCGTGGGACACAGCGAGGACACAGCAGGACACAGAGGGACACAGCGGCGACACAGCAGGGACACAGCAGGGAAACAGCGGGGACACAGCGGGGGACACAGCGGGACACAACGCGGAACACAGCGAGGACACAGCGGGACCCAGCAGGACACAGCGTCGATACAGTGG
>NW_012304823.1:0-2892 GCF_000151885.1 Dipodomys ordii
TCCCCCGCTCTGTCCTACTGTGTCCCCCGCTGTGTCCCGTTGTGTCCCGCTGTGTCCCCCGCTGTGCCCCTGCTGTGTCCCCGCTGTGTCACGCTGTGTCCTGCTGTGTCCCGTTGTGTCCCGCTGTAACCCTGCTGAGTCCCCCTGTGTCCCAGCTGTGTCCTGCTGTGTCGTCGCTCTGTCCTCCGCTGTGTCCCGCTGTGTCATCTGCTGTGTCCCGCTGTGTCAGTCTGTGTCCCGCTGTATCCCGCTGTGACCCCGCTGAGTCCCCGCTGTGTCCTCGCTGTGTCCCCTGCTGTGTCCCGCCGTGTCCTCGCTGTGTCCCCCGCTGTGTCCCGCTGTGTCCCGCTGTGTCCCTGCTGTGTCGTCGCTGTGTCCCGCTGTGTCCCCGCTTTGTGCCCGCTGTGTCCCGCTGTGTACTTCGTTGTGTCAGGCTGTGTCCCCCGCTTTGTCCCGCTGTGTCCCCGCAGTGTCCCCACTGTGTCCCGCTGTGTCACACTGTGTCCCATGGTGTCCTGCTTTGTCCCCAGCTGTGTCCCCCGCTGAGTCCCCTCGGTGTCCTGCTGTGTCCTCGCTGTGTGCCCCGCTGTCTCCCACTTTGTCCCACGCTGTGTCCCACTGTGTCCTCGCTGTGTCCACCGCTGTGTCCCGCTATGTCCCCGCTGTTTCCCAAGCTGTGTCCCGCTGTGTCCCGCTCTGTCCCTGCTGTGTCCTGCTGTGTCCCGCTGTGTCCCCGCTTTGTGCCCGCTGTGTCCCGCTGTGTACTCTGTTGTGTCAGGCTGTGTCCCCCGCTTTGTGCCGCTGTGTCCCCGCAGTGTCGCCGCTGTGTCCCGCTGTGTCACACTGTGTCCAATGGTGTCCTGCTTGGTCCCCAGCTGTGTCCCCCGCTGAGTACCCTCGGTGTCCTGCTGTGTCCTCGCTGTGTGCCCCGCTTTCTCCCACTTTGTCCCACGCTGTGTCCCACTATGTCCTCGCTGTGTCCCCCGCTGTGTCCCGCTGTGTCCCCCACTCTGTCCCGCTGTTTCCCGCTGTGTCCCCCACTGTGTCCCGCTGTGTCCCCGCAGGGTCACGGCTGTTTCGCACTGTGTCCCGCTGTGTTCCGTGGTGTCCCTCTTTGTCCCCCGCTGTGTCCCCAGCTGAGTCCCCGCTGTGTCTCCGCTTTGTCCCCGCTGTGTCCAGCTGTGTCCTCGCTGTGTCCCCCGCTGTCTCCCGCTCTGTCCCCCGCTGTGTCTCACGCTTTATCCCATCTGTGTCCCAAGCTGTCCCGCTGTGTCCCGCTGTGTCCACCACTGTGTCCCTTTGTGTCCCCAGCTGTGTAACCTGCTGTGTAACGCTGTGAATCCCACTGTATCGAGGCTGTGTCCCGCTGGGTCCCTCTCTGTCCTTGCTCTGTTATTCATCTGTCCCCCACTGTGTCCCCTGCTCTGTCCTACTGTGTCCCCCGCTGTGTCCCGTTTTGTCCCGCTGTGTCTCCCGCTGTGTCCCTGCTGTGTCCCTGCTGTGTCCCCGCTGTGTCACGCTGTGTCCTGCTGTGTCCCGTTGTGTCCTGCTGTAACCCTGCTGAGTCCCCCTGTGTCCCCGCTTGTCCTGCTGTGTCGTCGCTCTTTCCTCCGCTGTGTCCCGCTGTGTCCTCTGCTGTGTCCCGCTGTGTCACTCTGTGTCCCGCTGTATCCCGCTGTGACCCCGCTGAGTCCCCGCTGTGTCCCCTGCTGTCTCCCACTCTGTCCCCCGCTGTGTCTCACGCTTTGTCCCCGCTGTGTCCCACTGTGACCCGCGTGTCCCGCTGTGCCCACACTGTGTCCTGTTGTATCCACAGCTGTGTACCACGCTGTGTAACGCTGTGTCCCCGCTGTATCTACGCTGTTCCTCGCTGTGTCCCGCTGTGTCCCCCGCTGTGTCCCCCGCTTGTCCTCGCTGTGTCCCCAGCTGTGTCCCTCTGTGTCCTCACTGGGTCCCCCGCTGGGTCCCGCTGGGTCCCCCGCTGTGTCCCACTGTGTCCCGCTGTGTCCCGCTCTGTCCCTGCTGTGTCTCGCTGTGTCCCGCTGTGTCCCCCTGTGTGCGTGCTGTGTCCCGCTATGTACTCCGTGGTGTCCAGCTGTTTCACCGCTGTGTCCCTTGCTTTGTCCCGCTTTGTCCCGCTGTGTCCTCGCTGCGTCCCCCGCTGTGTCCCGCTGTGTCCCCCGCTGTGTCCCGCTGTGTCGTGCTGTTTCCCGCTCTGTCCCTGCTGTGTCCCGCTGTGCCCTGCTGTGTCGTCGCTGTGTCCCCCGCTGTCTCCCGCTCTGTCCCTCGCTGTGTCTCACGATTTGTCCTTGCTTTGTCCCACTGTGTCCCGCTGTGTCCCGCTGTGCCCCCACTGTGTCCCCTTGTGTCCACAGATGTGTACCACACTGTGTAACGCTGTATCCCCGCTGTATCGACGCTGTGTCCCACTGGGTCTCACTGTGTCCTCGCTGTGTTCCCTGCTGTGTCCCGCAGTGTCCCCCGCTGTGTCTCCCGCTGTGTCCTCGCTGTGTCCCCCGCTGTGTCCCGCTGTGTCCTCGCTGTGTCCCTCGCTGTGTCCTGCTGTGTCCCCCACTGTGTCCCGCTGTGTCCTTGCTGTGTCCCGCTCTGTCTCCCCCTTGTCCCCGCTGTGTCCCACTGTGTCCCGTGGTGTCCCGCTTTGTCCCCCGCTGTGTCCCCCGCTGAGTTCCCGCTGTGTCCCCGCCTTGTCCCACTCTGTCCTCCCTGTGTCCCCCGCTGTGTCCCGCTGTGTCCCCTGCTGTGTCCCGCTGTGTCTACTGCTTTGTTCCTGCTGTGTCCCTCTGTGTCCCGCTGTGTCCCCTTGTGTCCTCACTGTGTCCCACGCTATGTTCCGCTGAGTCCTTGCTGTGTCCCCCGATGTGCCCCGTTGTG
>NW_012304824.1:0-2891 GCF_000151885.1 Dipodomys ordii
CCTGCTTCTGCTCCTTCTGCTTCTCCTGCTTCTCTTCTCCTTCTCTTTCTGCTTCTCCTTATCCTTCTGTTTATCCTAAGCCTAATCCTTCTCTTTCTCCTTCTTCTTCTTCTGCTTCTCCTGCTGCTTCTTCTTCTGCTGCTTCTTCTGCTTCTTCTGCTTTTTCTGTTTCTTCTTCTTCTGCTTCAGCTTCTGCTTCTTCTGCTTCTCCTTCTGCTTCTGCTTCTCCTTCTGCTTCTACTTCTGCTCTTCTCCTTCTTCTTCTGTTTCTTCTGCTTCTCCTTCTCCTGCTTCTTCTTCTTCTGCTTCTTCTACTTCTCCTTCTGCTTCTCCGTCTCATTCTCCTTCTCCTTCAATTTCTCCTTCTTGTGCTTCTCATTCTTTTTCTGCTTCTGCTTCTCCTGCTTCTGCTTCTTCTGTTACTCCTTCTGCTTCTCCTTCTGCTTCTCTTTCTGCTTCTGATTCTCCTTCTGCTCCTCCTACTCCTAATCCTTCTCTTTCTCCTTCTTCTTCTTCTGCTTCTCGTTCTGATTCTGCTTCTTCTGCTTGTTCTGTTTCTTCAGCTTCTGCTTTTCCAGCTTCTGCTGCTTCTGCTTCTCCTTCTGCTTCAGGTTCTCCTTCTGGTTCTTGGGCTTCTTCTGTTTATTCTGCTTCTGCTTCTCCTGCTACTGCTTCTTCTGCTTCTCTTTCTGATTCTCCTTCTGCTTCTGCTTCTCCTTCTGCTCCTTCTCCTTCTTCTGTTTCTTCTTCTTCTGCTTCTCCTGCTTATGCTTCTTCTGCTTCTCCTGATTGTCCTTCTCCTTCTGCTTCTCCTTCTCCTTCTTCTGGTGCTCTTTCTGCTTCTTCTTCTGCTTCTTCTGCTTCTCCAACTTCTCCTTCTTCTTCTCCTTCTGTTTCTGCTTCTCTTTCTGCTTCTGCATCTCCTTCTGCTTCACCTTCTCCTGCTCCTTCTCCATCTTCTGTTTCTCCTTCTGCTTCTGCTTCTTATGCTTCTTCTTTTTCTTCTGGTTCTGCTTCTCCTGCTTCTGCTTCTTATGCTTCTACTGCTTCTTCTTCTTCTTCTGCTTCTTCTGCTTCTACTTCTCTTTCTGCTTCTGCTTCTCCTGCTTATTTTTCTGTTTCTTCTGCTGCTTTCCTGCTGGTTCTTCTACTTCTTCTTCTGGCTTCTCTTTTTGCTTCTCCTTCTGCTTCTTCTGTTTCTCCTGCCTGAATTTCTGGTTCTACTTCTTCTGCTGCTTCTCCTTCTGCTATTGCTTCTACTTCTGCTTCTGTTTCTGTTTCTTCTGCTTCTTCTCTCGGCTTCTCCTGCTTCTGCTTCTTGTGCTTCTCCTGCTTCTCTTTCTGCTTCTCATTCCGCTTCTGCTTCTGCTTCTGCTTCTCCTCCTTCTCCTTCTCCTACTTCTGCTTCTCCTTCAGCTTCTGCTTCTTCTGTTTCTCCTGCTTCACCTTCTGCATCTCCTTCTGCTTTTGCTTGTCCTTATGCTTCTTCTTCTGCTTCTGCTTCTCCTTCTCCTTCTTTTGCTTCTCCTTTTGCTTCTGCTTCTTCTGCTTTTCCTTCTTCTCCTTCTGCTTCTGCTTCTTCTGCTTCTCTTTCTGCATCTTCTTCTGCTTCTCCTTCTCCTTCTGCTTCTCTTTCTGATTCTCCTTCTGCTTCTTCTTCTTCTGCTTTACCTGCTTCTCTTTCTGCTTCTCCTTCTGCTTCTCCTTCAGTTTCTCCTTCTCCTTCTTGTTCTTCTGCTTTTCCTTCTGCTTCTCGTTCTGCTTCTGCTACAACTGCTACTGCTTCTACATATTCTGTTTCTTCTGCTTCTCCTTCTGCTTCAGGTTCTGCTTCTGCTTCTTCGGATTCTTCTGCTTCTGCTTCTCCTGCTTCTGCTTCTTCTGCTTCCCCTCCTTCTCTTTCTGCTTCTCCTTCTGTTTCTGCTTCTCCTTCTGCTTCTGCTTCTTGTCCTTCTCCTGTTTCTTCTGCTTCTGCTTCTGCTTTTCCTGTTTCTGCATCTCCTGCTTCTCCTTCTGCTGCTCTTTCTGCTTCTCCTTCTCCTTCTTCTGCTTCTCCTTCTGCTTCTGGTTCGCCTTCTGCTTCTGCTTCAATTTCTCCTTCTGCTTCTCATTCTGCTTCTGCGTCTTCTGTTTCTTCTGCTTCTCCTGCTTCTGCTTCTCCTGCTTCTCCTACTTCTCGTGCTGCTTTTCCTTCTGCGTCTCTTTCCGCTTCTGCTTATCCTTTTGCTTCTCCTACTCCTAATCCTTCTCTCTCGCCTTCTCCGACTTCTTCTTCTTCTGCTTCTCTTGCTGCTTCTGCTTCTGCTTATTCTACTATTACTGTTTCTTCTGCTTCTGCTTCAGATTGTGCTTCTTCTGTTTCTCCTTCTGCTTCAGATTCTGCTTCTGCTTCTTGGGCTTCTCCTGTTTCTTCTGCTTCTGCTTCTCCTGCTTCTTCTGCTTCTCCTGCTTCTCTTTCTGCTTCTCCTTCTGCTTCTGCTTCTCCTTCTGCTTCTGCTCTTCTCCTTCTTCTGTTTCTTTTGCTTCTGTTTCTTCTGCTTCTACTTCTGTTTCTACTGATTCTATTTCTGCTTCTCCTTCTTCTCCTCTTTCTTCTTCTACTTCTGCTTCTTCTGATTCTCCTGCTTCTCCTTCTTGTTCTCCTTCTGTTTCTGCTTCTCTTTCTGCTTCTGCTCCTCCTTCTGCTGCTCCTTCTCCTTCTCCTTCTTCTGCTTCTCCCACTGCATCTGCTTCTGCTTCTTTTGCTTATTCTCTTTCTTCTGCTTCTGCTTCTCCTTCTTCTGCTTCTTCTGCTTCTACTGCTTCTCCTTATGCTTCTCCTTATGCTTCTCCTTATGCTCATCTCTCTCTCTCTCATCTCTCTCTCTCTCTACTCTCATCTCTCTCTCTTC
>NW_012304825.1:0-2891 GCF_000151885.1 Dipodomys ordii
GTCCCGGTGTGCCAGCTGTGTCCCACTGTGTACCCCGCTGTGTCTCATGTTGTGTCACCGCTGTGTCTCGCTGTGGCCACTCTCTGTCTCCGCTGTCCCCCGCTGGTTCCCCCGCTGTGGCCTGCTGTGTCCCCCTGTGTCCCCCGCTTTGTCCTGCTGTGTCCCGCAGTGTCCCCTCTGTGTCCCGCTGTGTAACACTGTGTCCCGTGGTGTCCCACTTTGTCCCACGCTGTGTCCCCCGCTGAGTCCCCTCTGTGTCGGGGCTGTGTCCCCCTGTGTCCTCACTGTGTCCCCCGCTGTCTCCCGCTTTGTCCCCCGCTGTGGTCTGCTGTGTCCCGCTGTGTCCTCGCTGTGTCCCCCGCTGTGTACCGCTGTGTCCCCGCTGTGTCCCCAGCTGTGTCCCGCTGTGTCCCGCTGTGTACCCCGCTGTGTCCTGCTATGTTCCCGCAGTGTCCCCGCTGTGTCCTGCTTTGTCCCGCTGTATCCTCGCTGTGTCCCCAGCTGTGTACCCCACTGTGTCCCGCTGTGTCCCTGCTGTATTGACGCTGGGTCCCGCTGGGTCCCGCTGTGTCCTCCCTGTGTCCCCCGCTGTGTCATGCTGTGTCCGCAACTGTGTCCCGCTGTGTCTACTGCTGTGTCCCCGCTGTGTCCCGCTTTGTCCCGCTGTGTCCCTGCTGTGTCCCCGCTGTGTCCTTCTGTATACTCCGTCTGTATACTGCTGTGTCCCGCTGTGTCCAGGCTGTGTCCCGCTGTGTCCCCCATGTGTCCCCCGCTGTGTCCAACTGTGTTCCCGCTGGGTCCCGCAGTGTCCCACACTGTTTCCCCCGCTGTGTCCGGCTGTGTCCCCCGCTGTGTCCCACTGTGTCCACTGCTGTGTCCCCGCTGTGTCCCGCTTTTTCCCCAGCTGTGTCCCGCTGTGTCCCACTGTGTCCTCGCTGTGTTCCCCGCTGTATCGACGCTGGGTCCCGCTGGGTCCCGCTGTGTCATCCCAGTTTCCCCTGCTGTGTCCCGCTGTGTCCCCCGCTGTGTCCCTGCTGTGTCCCCGCTGTGTCCCGCTTTGTCCCGCTGAGTACTGCTGTGTCCCCCGCTGAGTCCCGCTGTGTCCCAATGTGTCCTCGCTCTGTCCCCCGCTGTGTCCCGCTGTGTCCTCCCTGTGTCCCCCGCTGTGTCCCGCTGTGTCCCGCTCTGTCCCCCTCTGTGTCCCCCGCTATGTCCCGCTGTGTCGCCCGCTGTGTCCCACTGTGTCCTTGCTGTGTCCCATGCTGTGTGCTGCTGTGTCCCCGCTGTGTCCCCTGCTGTGTCCCCCTGTGTCCTGCTGTGTCACGCTGTTTCCCCGCTGCGTCCCCGCTGTGTCCCTCTGTGTACCCCGCTGTGTCCAGCTTTGTCCCCGCTGTGTCTCGCTGTGTCCAACGCTCTGTCCCCCACTGTGTCCGTCTCTGTCCCCCTCTGTGTCCCGCTGTCCTCCGCTGTATTCCACTGTGTCCCCGCATGTCACCGCTGTTTCCCGCTGTGTCCCGCTGTGTTCCGTGGTGTTCCTCTTTGTCGCCCACTGTGTCCCCCACTGAGTCCCCGCTGTGTCACCGCTGTGTCCCGCTGTGTCCTCGCTGTGTCCACGGCTGTCTCCCGCTTTGTCTCCCGCTGTGTCTCATGCTTTGTTTCCGCTGTGTAACACTGTGTCCCGCTGTGTCCCGCTGTGCCCCCACTGTGTCCCGTTGTGTCCACAGCTGTGTACCACGCTGTGTAACGCTGTGTGCCCGCTATATGGACGCTGTGTCCCGCTGGGTCCCGCTGTGTCCTCGCTGTTTTCCCCACTGTGTCCCGCTGTGTCCCCCACTGTGTCCCGCTTTGTCCTCGCTGTGTCCCCCGCTGTGTCCCGCTGTGACCCCGCTGTGTCCCCCGCTGTGTCCCGCTCTGTCCCCCACTGTGTCCCGCTGTGTACGGCTGTGTCCCCCGCTGTGTCCCGCTGTGTCCCCGCTGTGTCCCAATATGTCTTCGCTGTGTCCCCCGCTGTGTCCCGCTGTGTACCCCTGTGTCCCCCACTGTGTCCCGATGTGTCCTGCTGAGTGCCACGCTGTGTCCCCCACTGTGTCAGGCTGTGTCGCCCGCTGTGTCACCGCTGTGTCCCACCCTGTCCTGCTGTGTCCTCACTGTGTCCCCCGCTGTCTCCAGCTCTGTCCCCCGCTGTGTCTCACGCTTTGTCCCCGCTGTGTCCCACTGTGTCCCGTTGTGTCACGCTGTGCCCCCACTGTGTCCCGTTTTGTCCACACCTGTGTACCACGCTGTGTAACGCTGTGTCCCCGCTGTATCGATGCTGTGTCCCGCTGGGTCCCGCTGTGTCCTCGCTGTGTTCCCCGCTGTTTCCCGCTGTGTCCCCTACTGTGTCCCCCACTGTTTCCTCGCTTTGTCCCCCGCTGTGTCCCGCTGTGTCCCCCCAGTGTCCCGCACTGTGGCCCGCTGTGTCCCCAGCTGTGTGAGGCTATGTCCTCGCTGTGTCCCCCGCTGTGTCCCGATGTGTCCCCCTTTCTCCCCCGTTTTGTCCCGGTGTGTCCCCGCAGTGTCCCCGCTGTGTCCTGCTGTGTCACAGTGTGTCCCATGGTGTCCCGCTTTGTCCCCCACTGTGTCCCCCGCTGAGTCCCCTCTGTGTCGCATCTGTGTCCCTCTGTGTCCTCGCTGTGTCCTCCGCTGTCTCCCGCTTTTTCCCCCGCTGTGTCCCGCTGTGTCCGGCTATGCCCACAGCTGTGTCGCGCTGTGACCCGCTGTGTAATCCTCTGTGTCCCGCTATGTTCCCGCAGTGTCCCCGCTGTGTCCCACTGTGTCCCGCTGTGTCCTCACTGTGTCCCGCTCAAGAAATCCCGTTGTGTCCCCAGCTGTGTACCCCACTGTGTCCCCCT
>NW_012304826.1:0-2891 GCF_000151885.1 Dipodomys ordii
TCTAATGCTTCTCTTCTGCTCTCATCCTGCATCTGCCTCTCCTCTGCTTCTCCTATGATCTGCTACCGTTCATCTCGATCTCATCTCGTAGTCTGCTTCTCGTTCTGCTTCTGCTTATTCTGGTTCTCCTGCTTCTCCTTCTGCATCATCGTCTGCTTTTGCATCTGCATCTGCTTCATCTTCTGCGTCTGCTACTCCTTCTTCTGCTTCTCCTTCTGCTGCTCCTTGTCCTTCTTCTGCTTCTCCCTCTGATTCTGCTTCCTATGCTTATTCTTTTTCTTCTGTTCCTGCTTCTCCTGCTTCTGTTTCTACTTCTTCTCCTTATGCTTCTCCTTTTTCTTCTTCTTCTTCTTCTTCTTCTTCTTCTTCTTCTTCTTCTTTTTCTTCTTCTTCTTCTCTTTTTTCTGCTTCTTCTTTTCCTGCTTCTTCTGCTTCCACTCCTTCTCTTTCTTCTTCTCATTCTGCTTCTGCTTCTCCTATTGCTTCTGCGGCTCTTCCTTCTCCTTCTCCTACTTCTACTTCTCCTTCTGCTTCTGCTACTTCTGCTTCTCCTGCTTCTCCTTATGCATCTTCTTCTGCTTCTGCTTCTCCTTGTGCTTCTTCTTCTGCTTCTGTTTCTCCTTCTGTTTCTCCTTCTGCTTCTTCTGCTTCTCCTTCTGATTCTCCTTCTCCTTCTCCTTCTGTTTCTCTTTCTCCTTCTTGTTCTCCTGCTTTTCCTTCTGCTGCAACTGCTACTGCTTCTGCTTCTTCTGTTTCTTCTGCTTCTCCTTCTGCTTTTGATTCTCTTTCTGCTTCTGCTTCTCCATCAGCTTCTCATTCTGCTTCTCCAGATACTGCTTCTTCTGCTTCTCGTGCTTCGCGTTCTGCTTCAGGTTCTGCTTCTGCTTCTTAGTATTCTTATGCTTCTGGTTCTCCTGTTTCTGCTTCTTGTGCTTCCCCTCCGTCTCTTTCTGCTTCTCCTTCTGTTTCTGCTTCTCCTTCTGCTTCTGCTTCTTGTCCTTCTCCTGTTTCTTCTGCTTCTGCTTCTCCTGCTTCTGCTTCTTCTGCTTTTCCTGCTTCTCTTTCTGCTTCTCCATCTGCTTCTGCTCCTCCTTCTGCTTCTGCTCCTTCTATATCTTCTGTTTCTTCTTCTTCTTCTTCTCCCGCTCTGCTTCTTCTGCTTCTCCTGCTTCTCGTTCTGCTTCTCTTCGTCGGCTTCTCTTTCTACTTCTCCTTCTGCTTCTTCTGATTCTGCTTCTTCTCCTTCTTCTTGTCCTTCTGCTTCTGCTTCTTCTGCTTCTCCTGCTACTCCTTCTCCATCTCCTTCTGCTTGTGCTTTTCCTTCTGCTTCTTCTTCTCCTTCTGCTTCTCCTTCTTCTGCTTCTCCGTCTGTTTCTGCTTCTTCTGTTTTTCCTGCTTCTCCTACTGCTTCTCATTCTTCTTCTCCTTCTGTTTCTCCTTGTCGTTATTCTGCTATTCCTTCTGCTTCTCTATCTGCTTCTGCATCTTCAGCTTCTTCTGCTACTGCTTCTGCTTCTTCTGTTTCTTCTGCTTCTCTTTCTGCTTCTCCTTCTGCTTTTGATTCTCTTTCTGCTTCTGCTTCTCCTTCTGGTTCTCCTTCTTCTCCAGATTCTGCTTCTTCTGCTTCTCCTGCTTCTCCTTCTGCTTCAGGTTCTGCTTCTGCTTCTTCTGCTTCTATTTCTGCTTCTCCTTCTGTTTCTGCTTCTCTTTCTGCTTCTGCTTCTTATCATTCTTCTATTTCTTTTGATTCTGCTTCTCTTGCTTCTGCTTCTCCTGCTTCTCCTTCTGTTTCTCCTTATGCTTCTCCTTCTGCTTCTCCTTCTTCTGCTTCTACTTCTGCTTCTGCTTCTCCTTCTGCATCTTCTTCTGTTTCAATTTATCCTTCTCCTGCTTTTCATTCTGCTTCTGCTTCTCCTGCTTCTGCTTCTTCTTCTTCTCCTTTTCCTTCTCTTTCTGCTTCTGCTTATCCTTCTGTTTCTCCTACTCCTAATCCTTCTCTTTCTCCTTCTCCTTCTTCTTCTTCTGCTTCTCCTGCTGCTTCTTCTTCTGCTTCTTCTGCTTTTTCTGTTTCTTCTGTTTCTGCTTCTCCTGCTTCTTCTTCTTCTGCTTCTCCTACTTCTCTTTCTGCTTCTCCGTCTCATTCTCCTTCTCCTTCAATTCCTCCTTCTTGTGCTTCTCTTTCTGCATCTGCATCTGCTTCTCCTGCTTCTGCTTCTGTTTCTCCATTCTGCTTCTCCTTCTGCTTCTCTTTCTGCTTCTTATTCTGCTTCTGCTCCTCCTACTCCTAATCCTTCTCTTTCTCCTTTTTCTTCTGCTTCTCGTTCTGCTTCTGCTTCTTCTGCTTTTTCGGTATCTTCTGCTTCTGCTTTTCCAGCTTCTGCTGCTTCTGCTTCTCCTTCTGCTTCAGGTTCTCCTTCTGATTCTTCGGCTTCTTCTGTTTCGTCTGCTTCTGCTTCTCCTGCTACTGCTTCTTCTGCTTCTTCTGGTTCTCTTTCTGCTTCTCCTTCTGCTTCTGCTTCTCCTTCTGCTCCTTCTCCTTCTTCTTCTTCTTCTGCTTCTCCCGCTTCTGCTTCTTCTGCTTCTCCTGCTTGTCCTTCTCCTTCTGCTTCTCCTTCTCCTTCTTCTGCTTCTCTTTCTGCTTCTGCTTCTTCTGATTCTCCAACTTCTCCTTCTTCTCCTTCTATTTCTGCTTCTCTTTCTGCTTCTGCATCTCCTTCTGCTTCACCTTCTGCTGCTCTTTCTCCTTCTTCTGTTTCTCCCTCTGCTTCTGCTTCTTATGCTTCTTCTTTTTCTTCTGGTTCTGCTTCTCCTGCTTCTGCTTCTTATGCTTCTACTGCTTCTTCTTCTTCTTCTTCTTCTTCTTCTTCTTCTTCTTCTTCTTCTTCTTCTTC
>NW_012304827.1:0-2891 GCF_000151885.1 Dipodomys ordii
CGGGGGACACTTTGGGGTCTTATCGGGATACAGTGGGAACATAGCGAGGTCTTAGCGGGTTCATCTGTTCACAGTGTCGATAATATCGGTGAATTCTGCGTCTCACATCGTGGTACTCAGCTGTGAACACAACGGGGACACAGTGGGGGTCACAGCGAGACACAGTGGGGGCACAGCGTTGACACAGCGGTACACAGCGTTGACTATTTCGGTGGACACAGTGGGGGACACAGCGGGGGACTCACCGGACTCAGCGGGATACATTTTGTGACACTGGTGGGACTCATCAGGACCCAGCGCGGTACACAGCGATGACACATTGTGACACAGCGGGTTTCAGCGGGGGACACAGCAGTACACAGCGGGACACAGCGGGACACAGCGGGGGACTCAGAGGAGTATACAGCGGGACATTGTGGGGAACACAGCGAGGACACAGTGGGACCAAGCGGGACACAGTGTCGATACAGCGGGGACACAGCGGGACACAGCGGGGTACACAGTTGGGTACACAACGGGACACAGCGGGGGACACAGCGAGGACACAGCAGAACACAGCGTGGGAAACAGCGAGGACACAGCGGGACACAGCGAGACAGAGAGGGACACAGTGGGGACACAGCAGTAGACACAGCGGGACACAGCGGGGGACACAGCGGGACACAGCGGGGAACACAGTGAGGACACAGCAGGGACACAGCGGGGACACAGCGGGACCCAGCAGGACACAGCGGGGCACACAGCGGGACACAGCTTGGGAAACAGCGGGAACACAGCAGGACACAGCGGGGGACACAGCGAGGACGCAGCGGGACACAGCGGGACACAGCGTGGGACAAAGCGGGAGATAGCAGGGGACACAGCGAGGACACAGCGGGACACAGCGGTGACACATAGAGGACTCAGCGGGGGACACAGTGGGGAACAGAGCGGGACACAGTGGGACTCAGCGGGGACAAAGCGTGAGACACAGCGGTGGACAGAGCGGGAGACAGAGGCGGACACAGCGAGGACACAGCGGGACACAGCAGGGACACAAAGGTGGCTCAGGGGGGGCCACAGCGGGGGACAAAGCGGGACACCATGGAACACAGCGGGACACCGCGTGAAACAGCGGTGAACCTGCGGGGACACAGAGGGACACAGCGGGGACACAGCGGGACAAAGCAGGGGACCCAGCGGGACCCAGCGGGATACAGCAGGACCCAGCGGGGAAACAGCGGGGACACAGTGGGACACAGCGAGGACACAGCGGGACACAGCGGGACACTGCGGGACACAGCGGGGGACACAGCGGGACACAGCGGGGGACACAGGGAGGACACAGCGGAACACAGCATGGGACAAAGCGAGGACACAGCGGGAAACAGCGAGACACAGAGGGACCCAGCGGGGACCCAGCGGGGACCCAGCAGTGGACACAGCGGGACACCTCGGGGGACAAAGCGGGACACCACGGAACAAAGCAGGAAACAGCGTGAAACACCGGTGAACCTGCGGGGACACAGCGGGACACAGCGGGGGACACAGCGGGACCCAGCGGGACACAGCAGGGGACACAGCCGGACACAGCAGGGACACAGCGGTGACACAGCGGGACACAGCGGGACACAGCAGGGGACACAGCAGGGACACAGTGGGACATAGTAGGACACAGCGTGGGACAAAGTAGGAGACAGCGGAGGACACAACGAGGACACAGCTGGACACAGCGGGGACACCGAGGGGACTCAGCAGAGGACATAGAGGGGAAAAAGCGGGACACCACGGGACACAGTAGGACACAGCGGGACACAGCGGGGACAATGCGGGACACAGCCGGGGGACACAGCGGTGGACGGCAGGGGACAGAGAAGGGACACAGCGGGACACAGACGGGACACAGCTGGACACAGAAGGGTACACAGTGGGGCACAGAGGACACACAAAGGGGACAGAGCTGGACACAGAGGGACACAGAGGGGACAGAGCGTGACACAGCAGGACACAGCGGGACACAACAGGGGACTCAGCGGGACACAGCGGGGGACACAGGGAGGACACAGCTGGACACTGAGGGAGACAGAGCAAGGACACAGCCGGAAACAGCGAAACACAGCGTGACACAGTGGGGACACAGCAGGGGACACAGCGGGACACAGCGGGGGACACAGAGGGACACAGCGGGGTACACAGCAGGGACAAAGCGGGACACAGCGGGGGACACAGTGAGGACAAAGCGGGACACAGCGGTGACAAGCGGGACACAGCTGGGGACACTGCGGGACACAGCGGGACACAGCAGGGACACAGCAAGGACACAGCGGGGGGACACAGCGGGACACAGCCGGACACAGCCGGGGACACAGCGGGACACAGCGAGAGACACAGCGGGGGACACAGCGGGACACAGCGGGGAACAAAGAGAGGACACAGCGGGACCCAGCGGGACACAACGTCGATAGAGCGGGGACACAGCGGGACACAGCGGTGACACAACGGGACTCAGCAGGGGACACTGCGGGACAGAGAGGGACCCAGCGGGAACACCGCAAGGACACAGCGGGGAACACAGCGGGACACAGCGGGACACAGCGGGGGTCACAGCGAGGGACACAGCGGGGGACACAGCAGGACACAGTGGGGAACACAGAGAGAGACACAGCAGGACCCAGCAGGAGACAGCATCGATACAGCAGAGACACAGCGGGACACAGCGGGGTACACAGCTGTTGACACAACGGGACACAGTGGGGGACACAGCGGGACACAGCGGGACACAGCGGGGCACAGCACGGAAAAAACGGGAGACACAGTGGGGAACAGAGCAGGACACAGCGGGGGACACAGAGAGGACACAGTGGGGACACAGCAAGACTCAGCCGGGTACACAGCGGGGGACAAAGTGGGAC
>NW_012304828.1:0-2891 GCF_000151885.1 Dipodomys ordii
AACTGTCCCCCGCTGTGTCCCCGGCTGTTTCCCGCTGTGTCCCGCTGTGTTCCGCTGTGTCCCGCGGTGTCCTGCTCTGTCCCCGCTGTGCCCCCGCTGTGTTCCCCCGCTGTGTCCAGCTGTGTCCCGCTGTGTACCCTACTTTGTCCCCGCTGTGTCCCCTCTGTGTCCCTCTGTGTCCCGCTGTGTTCCCCGTTGTGTCCAGCTGTGTCCGCGCTGTGTCCCCCGCTATGCCGCGCTGTGTTCCGCTGTCCCCCGCTGTGTCACCCGCTGTGTTCCTGCTGTGTCCCCTTTGTATTCCCGCTGGGTCCCCGCTGTGTCCCGCTGTGTCCCACACTTTGTACCCCGCTCTGTCCACCTCTGAGTCCCCCGCTGTGTACCGCTGTGTCCTGCTGTGTCCCGCTGTGTCCATCTGTGTCCCCCGCTGTGTCCCCCACTGTGTCCCGCTGTGTCGCCCGCTGTGTCCCGCTGTGTCCCGCTGTGTACCCCGCTGTGTCCCCGCTGTCTCTGGCTGTCCCCGCTGTGTCCCGCTCATCTCGCTGTGTCCCCCGTTTTGTCCCGCTGTGTCCCCCGCTGTGTCCCGTGCTGTGTCCCCTCTGTGTCCCGCTGTGTCCCTCTGTGTCCCCCGCTGTGTCCCTCACTTTGTCCCGCTCTGTCGCCAGCTGTGTCCCGCTGTGCCCCACTGTGTCCCCCGATGTTTCCCGCTGTGTTCCCCACTGTGTCCCTCGCTGTGTCCCATTGTGTCCCCCGCTGTGTCCCGCTGTGTCCCACTGTGTCCCCTGCTGTGTCCCCCACTGTGTCCCCGCTGTGTCCCTGCTGTGTCCCGCTGTGTACCCCGATGTGTCTAGCTGTGTCCCTGCTGTGTTCATCTGTGTTCCCCGCTGTTTCCCCCACTGTGTCCCGCTGTGTCCCCCTCTGTGTCCCGCTGTGTCCCCCGCTGTGTCCCCTGCTTTGTCCCCTGCTGTGTCCCTGCTGTGTCCCTCTGTGGCCCACTGTGTCCTCGCTCTGTCCCCCACTGTGTGCCCCGCTTTGTCCCCGCTGTCTCCCTCTGTGTCCCGCTGTGTCCCCCGCTGTGTCCCGCTGTGTACCGTTGTGTCCCCGTGTCCCGCTGTGTCCCCCGCTGTGTCCCCACTGTGTCTCACTGTGTCCCGCTGTGTCCACCGCTGTGTCCCTCTGTTTCCCCTCTGTGTACCCCGCTGGGTCCCTCTGTGTCTCCGCTCTATCCCCTGCTGTGTCCAACGCTGTGTCCCGCTGTGTCCCACGCTGTGTCCCTTTGTGTCCCCGCTGTGTCCCCGCTGTGTCCCGTTGTGTCCCGCTGTGTTCGCCTCTTTGTCCCCTGCTGTGTCCCCCTGTGTCCCCCGCTATGACCCGCTGTGTCCCGCTGTGTCCCTGCTGTATCCCCGCTGTGTCCCACTTTGTCCCCCGCTATTTGCCGGTCTTTCCCGCTGTGTCCCGCTGTGTCCTCGCTGTGTCCCCATTTGTGTCCCGCTGTGTCCTCGCTGTGTCCCCCGCTGTTTCCCGCTGAGTCCCGCTGTGTCCCAGGATGTGTCCCGCTGTGTACCCCGCTGTGTCCGGCTGTGTCCCCCGCTGTGACCCGCTGTGTCCCGCTCTGTCCCTGCTTTGTCCCCGCTGTGTCCCCGCTGTGTCCGGCTGTGTCCGTCTGTGTCCCCCGCTGTGCCCGCTGTGTCTCCTGCTTTGTCCCCCTCTGTGTCCCACTGTGTCCCGTTGTGTCCTCGCTGTGTCCCCATTTGTGTCCCGCTGTGTCCTCGCTGTTTCCCCCGCTGTTTCAGGCTGATACCCACTGTGTCCCCCGCTGTGTCCCGCTATGTCCCCCGCAATGTCCCGCTGTGTCCTCTCTGTGTCCCGCTGTGTCCTGCTGTGTCCCGCTGTTTGCCTACTGTCCCCCGGTGTTTCCCCCGCTGTGTCACGCTGTGTCCACGCTGTGTCCCCGCTGTGTACCGCTGATTCCTCGCTGAGTCCCGCTAAGTTCCGCTGTGTCCCGCTGTGTCCCCACTGTGCCCCGCTGTGTCCCCACCTAGTACCTGCTGTCCCCCGGTGTGTCCCCGTTGTTCCCCCGCTGTGTCCCCCGCTGTTTCTTGCTATGTCCCTCTGTGTCCCCGTTGTGTCACCCGCTGTGTCCCCGCTGTGTCCCGCTGTGTCCCCGCTGTTTCCCGCTGTGTCCCGCTTTGTCCCGCTGTGTGCCCCTGTGTCCCGCTGTGTCCCCGCTGTGTCCCCGATATGTCCCGCTCTGTCCCGCTGTGTCCGCCTCTTTGTCCCCTTCTGTGTCCCCCGCTGTGTCCCGCTGTGTCCCGCTATGTCCCCCGCAGTTCCCGCTGTGTCCCTGCTGTGTCCCGCTGTGTCCTGCTGTTTGCCTACTGTCCCCCGGTGTTTCCCCCGCTGTGTCCCGCTGTGTCCTCGCTGTGTCCCCGCTGTGTCCCGCTGTTTCCTCGCTGTGTCCCGCTGTGTCCCGCAGTGTCCCGCTGTGTCCCGCTGTGTCCACACTGTGCCCCGCTGTGTCCCGCCTTGTCCCTGCTGTCCCCCGGTGTGTCTCCGTTGTTCCCCGCTGTGTCCTCTGCTGTTTCTTGCTACGTCCCTCTGTGTCCCGTTGTGTCACCCGCTGTGTCCCCGCTGTGTCCCGCTGTGTCTTCGCTGTGTCCGGCTGTGTCCTCGCTGTGTCCCGCTGTGTACCGCTGTGTCCCGCTGTGTCCCCGCTGTCCCCAGCTGTGTCCCGCTGTGTCCCGCTGTGTCCCGCTATGTCCCCGCTGTCCCCCACTGTGTCCCGCTGTGTCCCGCTGTGTCCCCACTGTGTCCCGCTGTGTCCCGCCTTGTCCCTGCTGTCCCCTGGTAATGCCCCATTGTTCCCCGCTGTGTCCCCCGCTGTGTCTTGCTAT
>NW_012304829.1:0-2891 GCF_000151885.1 Dipodomys ordii
CCGCTGTGTCCGGTTGTGCTTCCTGCTGTGTCCCGCTGTGTCCTGCTGTGTACACCCTGTGTCCCGCTGTGTCCCGATGTGTCCCCGCTGTGTCTCCCTGCTGTCCCCCGCTGTGTCCCCACTGTGTTCAGCTGTGTCCCTGCTGTTTCCCCGCTGTGTCTCCCTGCTGTCCCCCGCTGTGTCCCCTCTGTATCCCGCTGTGTCCCGCTGTGTCCTCGCTGTGTCCCCGCTGTTTCCCGCTGTGTCCTGCTGTGTCTGGCTGTGTCCCCGCTGTCCCCCGCTGTGTCCCCTGTTTTGTCCCCGCTTTGTCCAGCTGTGTCCCGTTTTGTCCCGCTGTGTCCCGCTGTGTCCCCGCTTTGTCGCCGCTTTGTCCCCGCTGTGTCACGCTGTGTCCTCCGCTGTGTCCCGCTGTGTCCTCACTGTGTCTCACTGTGTCCCCGCTTTGTCTCCGCTGTTTCCCGCTGTGTCCCTTGTGTGTCCTCGCTGTGTAACCGCTGAGTCCCTCTGTGTCCCCGCTGTGTCACACTGTGTAACCCGCTGTGTCCCCGCTGTGTCCTGCAGTGTCCCCCCTGTTTCCCGCTGTGTCCCACTGTGTCCACGCTGTGTCCCGATGTGTACCACTGTGTCTGCCTCTGTGTACCCCGCTGTGTCCTCCTGTGTCTCCCGCTGTGTCCTGCTGTGTCCTCGCTGTGTCCCCCGCTGTTTCCCGCTGTTTTCCCCGCTGTGTCACCCGCTGTGTCCTTTGATGTGTCCCCAGCTGAGTCCCGCTGTGTCCCCCGCTGTTTACCGCTGTGTCCTCCACTGTGTCCCCCGCTTTGTCCCCGCTGTGTCCCCGCTCTGTCCCGCTGTGTCCCGCTGTGTCCCTCTGTGTCGCCCACTGTGTCCCCCTGTGTCTCCGCTGTTTCTCACTGTGACCCCCGCGCTGTCCTGCTGTGTCCCCGTTGTCCACCGGTGTGTCCCCTCTGTCCCCCGCTGTGTCCCCGCTTTATCCCCGCTGTGTCCCGCTGTGTCCCCGCTGTGTCCTGCTGTGTTCCTCTGTGTCCCCGCTGTGTCCCGATGTGTACCGCTGTGTCTGCCTCTGTGTACCCCGCTGTGTCCTGCTGTGTCCTCGCTGTGCCCCCGGCTGTTTCCCGTTGTTTCCCCCGCTGTGTCACCCGCTGTGTCATTTGATGTGTCCCCAGCTGAGTCCCGCTCTGTCCCCCGCGGTTTACCGCTGTGTCCCCCACTGTGTCCTCCGCTTTGTCCCCGCTGTGTCCCGCTCTTTCCCGCTGTGTCCTGCTGTGTCCCTCTGTGTCCCCGCTGTTTCCCACTGTGACCCCCTCGCTGTCCTGCTGTGTCCCCGTTGTCCCCCGGTGTGTCACCTCTGTCCCCTGTTGTGTCCCGCTGTGTCCCGCTGTGTCCACGCTATGTCCTGCTCTGTCCCAGGCTGTGTCCCGCTGTGTCCCCGGCTGTGTCCCGCTGTGTCCCCCGCTGTGTTCTGCTGTGTCGCTGCTGTATCCCCCTGTGTCCTGATGTGTCCCCGGTGTGTCCCGCTGTGTCCCCGCTGTGTCTCCCGCTGTGTCCCCGCTGTGTCCCACTCTGTCCCCACTGTGTCCCCCTTTGTCCCGCTGTGTCCCCCGCTGTGTCCCGCTGTGTGCCCCCTTTGTTCCCCTCTGTGTCCTGCTGTGTCCCCTGCTGTGTCCCCGCTCTGTCCCGCTGTGTCCCCCTGTGTCCTGCTGTGTCCCCTGTTGTGTCCCCCGCTGTGTCCTGCTTTGTCCCGCTGTGGCCTTGCTGTGTCCCCTGCTGTGTCCATCTGTGTCCCACTTTTTCCTCGTTGTGTCCCCTGCTATATCCCGCTCTGTTCCCCGCTTTGTCCCGCTCTGTCCCCGCTGTGTCCCGCTGTGTCCCCCGCTATATCCTGCTCTGTCTCCCGCTGTGTCCCGCTGTGTCCCTCCTGTATCCCCGATGTGTCCCACTGTGTACCCCGCTGTGTCCCGCTGTGTCCCGCTGTGTCCCCTGCTGTGTTCCCCTCTGTGTCCTGCTGTGTCCGGCTGTGTCCCGCTGTGTACTCGCTGTGTCCCCGCTGTGTCCCGCTGTGTCCCCTGCTGTATCCTGCTGTGTCCCGCTGTGTCCCCCGCTGTGTCCCCCGCTGTGTCCCACTGTGTCCTCGCTGTGTCCCCGCTGGGTCTCGCTGTGTCGCGCTGTGTCCCGCTGTGTTCTGCTGTGTCCGCCTCTGTGTCCCCGCTGTGTCCCGCTGTGTCCCCGCTGTGTCCCCTCTGTGTCGTGCTGTGTCCCCGCTGTGTCCCGCTGTGTCCCGCTGTGTCCCCGCTGAGTCCCGATGTGTACCGCTGTGTCTGCCTCTGTGTACCCCGCTGTGTCCTGCTGTGTCCTCGCTGTGTCCCCCGCTGTTTCCCGCTGTTTCCGCCGCTGTGTCACCCGCTGTGTCCTTTGATGTGTCCCCAGCTGAGTCCCGCTGTGTCCCCCGCTGTTTACCGCTGTGTCCCCCACTGTGTCCCCCACTTTGTCCCCGCTGTGTCCCCACTCTGTCCCGCTCTGTCCCGCTGTGTCCCTCTGTGTCGCCCCCTATGTCCCCCTGTGTCCCCGCTGTTTCCCACTGTGACCCCCGCGCTGTCCTGCTGTGTCCCCGTTGTCCACTGGTGTGTCCCCTCTGTCCCCCGCTGTGTACCGCTGTGTCCCGATGTGTCCCGCTGTGTCGCTGCTTTGTCACTTCTGTGTCTCGCTGTGTCCCGCTGTGTCCACGCTGTGTCCCGCTCTGTCCCAGGCTGTGTCCCGCTGTGTTCCCCGCTGTGTTCCACTGTGTCGCTGCTGTGTCCCCCTGTGTCCCCGGTGTGTCCCCGGTGTGTCCCGCTGTGTCCCCTCTGTGTCCCCCGCTGTGTCCACGCTGTGTCCCA
>NW_012304830.1:0-2891 GCF_000151885.1 Dipodomys ordii
AGAGCGGGACACAGTGGGGGACACAGCCGGACACAGCAGGGGAAACAGTGGGGGACACAGCAGGACACAGCTTGACACAGCGAGGACACAGCGGGACAGAGCGGGACACTGCAGGGCACAGCAGGGGACACAGCGGGACACAGCGGGGGACAAAGCGAGGACACAGCGGAACACAGAGTGGGACACAGTGAGGACACAGCGGGACACAGCGGGACGCAGCGGGACACAGCCGGGTCCCAGCAGTGGACACAGCGGGACACAGCGGGGGACACAGCGGGACACAGCGGGGGACACATGGAGGTCTCAGTGGGACAAAGCGGGGACACAGCGGCGACTCACCGGGGGACACAGCGGGGGACAAAGCGGGACACCACAGAACACGGTGGGAAACAGCGGGACACAGCGGGGAAACTGCGGGAACACAGGGGGACAAAGCGTGGGACACATAGGGACACAGCAGGGGACACAGCGCGGGACACAGCGGGACACAGCGGGGAACACAGCGAGGACACAGCGGGACCCAGCGGTACACAGCGTCGATACAGCGGGGACACAGCGTTACACAGCGTGGGACAAAGTGGGAGATAGCAGGGGACACAGCGAGGACACAGCGGGACAAAGCGGCGACACATAGAGGACTCAGCGGGGGGACACAGTGGGGAACAGAGCGGGACACAGCGGGACCCAGCGGGGACAAAGCGTGAGACACAGCGGTGGACAGAGCGGGAGACAGAGGCGGACACAGCGGGGCACACAGCGGGACACAGCAGGGACACAAAGGTGGCTCAGGGGGGGCCAAAGCGGGGGACAAAGCGGGACACCATGGAACACAGCGGGACACCGCGTGAAACAGCGGTGAACCTGCGGGGACACAGCGGGACACAGCGGGGACACAGCGGGACAAAGCAGGGGACCCAGCGGGACCCAGCGGGACACAGCAGGACCCAGCGGGGAAACAGCGGGGACACAGTGGGACACAGCGAGGACACAGCGGGACACAGCGGGACACTGCGGGGCACAGCAGGGGACACAGCGGGACACAGCGGGGGACACAGGGAGGACACAGCGGAACACAGCATGGGACAAAGCGCGGACACAGCGGGAAACAGCGAGACACAGCGGGCCCCAGCTGGGACCCAGCGGGGACCCAGCAGTGGACACAGCGGGACACAGCGGGGGACAAAGCGGGACATCACGGAACACAGCAGGACACAGCGTGAAACAGCGGTGAACCTACGGGGACACAGCGGGACACAGCGGGGGACACAGCGGGACCCAGCGGGACACAGCGGGGGACAGAGCCGGACACAGCAGGGACACAGCGGGGACACAGCGGGACCCAGCAGGACACAGCGGGGGACACAGCGGGACACAGCGGGACACAGCAGGGGACACAGCAGGGACACTGTGGGACACAGTAGGACACAGCGTGGGACAAAGCAGGAGACAGCGGAGGACACAGCGAGGACACAGCTGGACACAGCGGGGACACAGAGGGGACTCAGCAGAGGACATAGAGGGGAAAAAGCGGGACACCACGGGACACAGTAGGACACAGCGGGACACAGCGGGGACACTGCGGGACACAGCCGGGGGACACAGCGGTGGACAGCGGGGGACAGAGAAGGGACACAGCGGGACACAGAGGGGACACAGCTGGACACAGAAGGGTACACAGCGGGGCACAGCGGACACACAATGGGGACAGAGCTGGACACAGAGGGACACAGAGGGGACAGAGCGTGACACAGCAGGACACAGCGGGACACAACAGGGGACTCAGCGCGACACAGCGGGGGACACAGGGAGGACACAGCTGGACACTGAGGGAGACAGAGCAAGACACAGCCGGACACAGCGAAACACAGCGTGACACAGTGGGGACACAGCAGGGGACACAGCGGGACACAGCGGGGGATACAGAGGGACACAGCGGGGTACACAGCAGGCACAAAGCGGGACACAGCGGGGGACACAGTGAGGACAAAGCGGGACACAGCGGTGACAAGCGGGACACAGCTGGGGACACTGCGGGACACAGCGGGACACAGCGGGGACACAGCATGGACACAGCGGGGGACACAGCGGGACACAGCCGGACACAGCCGGGGACACAGCGGGACACAGCGAGAGACACAGCGGGGGACACAGCGGGACACAGCGGGGAACAAAGAGAGGACACAGCGGGACCCAGCGGGACACAACGTCGATAGAGCGGCGACACAGCGGGACACAGCGGTGACACAACGGGAATCAGCAGGGGACACTGCGGGACAGAGAGGGACCCAGCGGGAACACAGCAAGGACACAGCGGGGGACACAGCGGGACACAGCGGGACACAGCGGGGGACACAGCGAGGGACACAGCGGGGGACACAGCAGGACACAGTGGGGAACACAGAGAGAGACACAGCAGGACCCAGCGGGACACAGCATCGAAACAGCAGAGACACAGCGGGACACAGCGGGGTACACAGCTGTTGACACAACGGGACACAGTGGGGGACACAGCGGGACACAGCGGGACACAGCGGGGCACAGCAGGGAAAAAACGGGAGACACAGTGGGGAACAGAGCAGGACACAGCGGGGGACACAGAGAGGACACAGTGGGGACACAGCGAGACTCAGCCGGGGACACAGCGGGGGACAAAGCGGGACACCACGGGACACAGTGGGACACAGCGGGACACAACGTGGTCACTGCGGGACACAGTGGGGGACAAAGCGGGACACAGCGGGACACAGGGGGGACGCAGCGGGACACAACGGGACACAGCGGGACACGGCGGGGGACACAGCGGGACACAGAGGGGGACATAGCAAGGACACAGCGGGACACAGCGGGGAACACAGCGAGGACACAGCGGGACACAGCGGGGGACACAGGGA
>NW_012304831.1:0-2891 GCF_000151885.1 Dipodomys ordii
CGCTGTGTCCCGCTGTGTCCCGCTGTGTGCCCCGCTGTGTCCTGCTAGGTGCCGCAGTGTCCCCGCTGTGTCCCCGCTGTGTCCTCGCTGTGTCCCGCTGTGTCTACTGCTGTGTCCCCACTGTGTCCCGCTGTGTCTCGCTGTGTCGCGCTGTGTCCTCGCTGTTTCCCATGCAGTGTTCTGCTGTGTCCTCGCTGTGTCCCCCGCTGTGTCCCGTTGTGTACCCAGCTGTGTACCCCGCTGTGTCCCGTTGTGTCCCCGCTGTATCGACGCTGTGTCCCGCTTGGTCCCGCTGTGTCCTCGCTGTGTTCCCCGCTGTGTCCCGCTGTTTACCCCTCTGTGTCCCCCGCTGTGTCCCGCAGTGTCCCGCTGTGTACTGCTGTGTCCCCCGCTGAGTCCCGCTGTGTCCCCGCTGTGTCCCAATGTGTCCTCGCTGTGTCCCACGCTGGGTCCCGCTGTGTCCCCCCTGTGTCCCCCGCTGTGTCCCGCTGTGTCCTCGCTGTGTTCGCCGCTGTGTCCCGCTGTGTACCCCTCTGTGTCCCCCGCTGTGTCCCGCAGTGTCCCGCTGTGTACTGCTGTGTCCCCAGCTGTGTCCCGCTGTGTCCCCACTGTGTCCCCCGCTGTGTCCCCCGCTGTGTCCCCCGCAGTGTCAGCGCTGTGTCCCGATGTGTCCTCGCTGTGTCCCCCGCTGTCTCCTGCTCTGTACCCCGCTGTGTCTCAAGCTTTGTCCCCGCTGTGTCCCACTGTGTCCCGCTGTGTCCCGCTGTGCCCCCACTGTGTCCCGTTGTGTTCACAGCTGTGTACCACGCTGTGTAACGCTGTGTCCCCGCTGTATCGACGCTGTGTACCACTGTGTCCCGCTGTGTCCTCGCTGTGTTCACCGCTGTGTCCCGCTGTGTCCCACACTGTGTCCCCCGTTGTGTCCCTATGTGTCCCACGCTTTGTCCCCCTGTGTCCCCGCAGTTTCCATGCTGTGTCCCACTGATTCCCACTGTGTTCTGTGGTGTCCCGCTGAGTCCTCCATGTGTCCCCCGCTGTGTCCCGATGTGTCCCCCGCTGTGTCCCGCTGTGTCCACTGCTGGGACCCAGCTGTGTCCCGCTATGTCCCGCTGTGTCCCGCTGTGTCCTCACTGTGTCCCACTCTGTGTTCCGCTGTGTCCTCGCTGTGTCCCCCGCTGTGTCCCGCTGTGTCCCCCGCTGTGCCCTGCAGTGTCCCGCTCTGTCCCGCTGTGACCTCGCTGTGTCCCGCTGTGTCCCGCTGTGTCCCCCACTGTTTCCCCTGCTGTGTCCGGCTTTGTCCCCCACTGTGTCCCACTCTGTCCCCCTCTGTGTCCCGCTGTGTCCCCCGCTGTGTCCCACTGTGTCCCCGCAGTGTCACTGCTGTTTCCTGCTGTGTCCCGCTGTGTTCCGTGGTGTCCCTCTTTGTCTCCCGCTGTGTCCCCCGCTGTGTCCCGCTGTGTCCGACTGTGTCCCGCTTTGTCCCCGCTGTGTCCCGCTGTGTCCTGCTGTGTCCCACTGCGTCCCGCTGTGTCCCGCTGTGCCCCCACTGTGTCCCGTTGTGTCCACAGCTTTGTACCATGCTGTGTAACGCTGTGTCTCGGCTGTATCAACGCTGTGTCCCGCTGGGTCCCGATGTGTCCTCGCTGTGTTCCCCGCTGTGTCCAGCTGTTTTCCCCACTTTGTCCCCCACTGTGTCCTCGCTCTGTCCCCCGCTGTGTCCCTCTGTGCCCCGCTGTGTCCTCGCTGTGTCCCCCTCTGTGTCCCGCTGTGTCCCCCGCCGTGTCCCGCTGTGTCCCGCTGTGTCCCGCTGCATCCCCGCTGTGTCCCGCTGTGTCCCGCTTTGTCCCCCACTGTGTCCCGCAGTGACCCCGCTGTGTCCCGCTGTGTCCCACTGTGTCCCTTGGTGTCCCGCTTTGTCCCCCACTGTGTCCCATTGTGTCAACAGCTGTGTACCCCGCGGTGTCCCCGCTGTATCGACGCTGTGTCCCGCTGTGTCTGCTGTGTCATTCTCTGTGTTCCCCACTGTGTCCCGCTGTGTCCCCCGCTGTGTCCCTTGCTGTGTCACCCTCTGTGTCCCTCTGTGTCCCGCTGTGTCCCCCGCTGTGTCCTTGCTGTGTCCCCGCTGGGTCCCGCTGGGTCCCGCAGTGTCCCCCGCTGAGTCCCGTTGTGTCACCGCTGTGTCCCGCTGTGTCCCCGCTCTATCGACGCTGTGTCCCGCTGGGTCCCGCTGTGTCCTCTCTTTGTTCCCCGCTGTGTTCCGCTGTGTCCCCCGCTGTGTCTCTCACTGTGTCCAGCTGTGTCCCCGGCTGTGTGCGGCTGTGTCCCGCTGTGTCCCCCGCTGTGTCCTTGCTGTGTCCCCGCTGTGTCCCGTCCCGGTGTGTCCCGCAGTGTCCCCAGCTGTGTCCCGCTGTGTCACCGCTGTGTCCCGCTGTGTCCTCGCTGTGTCCCCCGCTGTGTCCCGCTTTGTCCCTGCTGTGTACTCCGCTGTGTCCCTCTGTGTCCCCTGCTGTGTCCCGCTGTGTCCCCTGCTGTGTCCCCACTGTGTCACGCTGTGTTTCGCTGTGTCCGGCTGTGTCCTCGCTCTGTCTCCCTCAGTGTCCAGCTGTGTCCTCCCTGTGTCCCCCGCTGTGTCCCGCTGAGTCCCCTGCTGTGTCCCGCTGAGTCCCGCTGTGTCACGCTCTGTCCCATCTGTGTCCCTCTGTGTCCAGCTCTGTCCCCGTTGTGTGTCCGCTGTGCCCCGCTGTGTACCCTTCTGTGTCCAGCTGTGTCCCCTCTGTGTCCCGCTGTGTCCCTTCTCTTTCCCCCTCTGTCCACCGCTGTGTCCCCCGGCTGTGTCCCGCAGTGTCCCCGCTGTGTCCAGCTGTGTCCTACTGTGTCCCGTGTTGTCCCGC
>NW_012304832.1:0-2890 GCF_000151885.1 Dipodomys ordii
ACTGCTTCTGCTTCTCCTTCTGCTTCTCTTATTGCTTCTGCTGCTCTTCTTTCTCCTTCTACTACTTCTACTTCTCCTTCAGCTTCTGCTTCTTCTGCTTCTCCTGCTTCTCCTTCTGCATCTTCTTCTGCTTCTTCTTCTCCTTTTGCTTCTCCTTCTGCTTCGACTGCTTCTCCTTCTGCTTCTCCTTCTGCTTCTGCTTCTGTTTCTCCTTCTCCTTCTGGTGCTTCTGCTTTTCCTTCTGCTTCTCTTTGTGCTTCTGCTGCAACTGCTACCGCTTCGGCTTCTTCTGTTTCTTCTGCTTCTCCTTCTGCTTTTGATTCTCTTTCTGCTTCTGCTTCTCCTTCAGCTTGTCATTCTGCTTCTCCAGATTCTGCTTTTCCTGCTTCTCCTGCTTCTCCTTCTGCTTCAGGTTCTGCTTCTGCTTCTTCGGTTTCTTATGCTTCTGCTTTTCCTGCTTCTGCTTCTTCTGCTTCCCCTCCTTCTCTTTCTGCTTCTCCTTCTGTTTCTGCTTCTCCTTCTGCTCATTCTCCTTCTTCTGTTTCCTCTTCTTCTTCTTCTTCTTCTTCTTCTTCTTCTTCTTCTTCTTCTTCTTCTTCTTCTTCTTCTTCTTCTTCTTCTTCTTCTTCTTCTTCTTCTTCTTCTTCTTCTTCTTCTTCTTCTTCTTCTTCTGCTTCTCCCGCTTCTGCTTCTTCTGCTTCTCCTGCTTGTCCTTCTGCTTCTGCTTCTCCTTTTCCTTCTTCTGCTTCTCTTTCTGCTTCTGCTTCTGCTTCTTCTGATTCTCCAAGTTCTCCTTCTCCTTCTCTTCTGTTTCTGCTTCTTTTTCTGCATCTGCATCTCCTTCTACTTCAAATTCTGCTGCTCCTTCTCCTTCTTCTTTTTCTCCCTCTGCTTCGGCTTCTGCTTCTTATGCTTCTTTTTTTCTTCTGCTTCTACTGCTTCTGCTTCTTCTGCTTCTTCTGCTTCTACTTCTCTTTCTGCTTCTGCTTCTCCTGCTTGATTTTCTGCTTCTTCTGCTGCTTCTCCTTCTACTGCTTCTTCTACTTCTCCTTCTGCTTCTCTTTTTGCTTCTCCTTCTGCTTCTGCTTCTTCTGTTTCTCCTGCCTGAAATTCTGGTTCTACTTCTTCTGCTGCTTCTTCTTCTACTTCTGCTTCTACTTCTCCTCCTTCTCCTACTTCTGCTTCTCCTTCAGCTTCTGATTCTTCTGCTTCTCCTGCTTCTCCTTCTGCATCTCCTTCTGCTTCTGCTTGTGCTTATGCTTCGTCTTCTGCCTCTGCTTCTCCTTCTCCTTCTTTTGCTTCTCCTTTTGCTTCTGCTTCTTCTGCTTTTCCTGCTTCTCCTTCTGCTTCTGCTTCTTCTGCTTCTCCTGCTTCTCCTTCTGCATCTTCTTCTGCTTCTGCTTCTCCTTCTCCTTCTTCTGCTTCTCCTTCTTCTTCTTTTGCTTCTACTGCTTCTCCTGCTTCTCCTTCTGCTTCAGGTTCTACTTCTTCTTCTTCGGATTCTTCTCCTTCTGTTTCTTCTGCTTCTGCTTCTCCTGCTTCTGCTTCTCCTGCTTCTCTTTCTGCTTCTCCTTCTCCTTCTTCTGCTTCTCCTTCTGCTTCTGCTTCTCCTTCTGCTTCTGCTTCAATTTCTCCTTCTGCTTCTCATTCTGCTTCTGCGTCTTCTGTTTCTCCTGCTTCTCCTACTTCTCGTGCTGCTTTTCCTTCTGCGTCTCTTTCTGCTTCTGCTTATCCTTTTGCTTCTCCTACTCCTAATCCTTCTCTCTCGCCTTCTCCGTCTTCTTTTTCTGCTTCTCCTGCTGCTTCTGCTTCTGCTTATTCTACTATTACTGTTTCTTCTGCTTCTGCTTCAGATTGTGCTTCTTCTGTTTCTCCTTCTGCTTCAGATTATGATTCTGCTTCTTCGGCTTCGCCTGTTTCTTCTGCTTCTGCTTCTCCTGCTTCTCCTGCTTCTCTTTCTGCTTCTCCTTCTGCTTCTGCTTCTGTTCTTCTCCTTCTTCTGTTTTTTTGCTTCTGGTTCTTCTGCTTCTTCTTCTTCTGTTTCTTCTGATGCTACTTCTGCTTCTCCTTCTTCTCCTTCTCTTTCTGCTTCTAATTCTGCTTCTTCTGATTCTCCTGCTTCTCCTTCTTGTTCTCCTTCGGTTTCCTCTTCTCATTCTGCTTCTGCTTCTCCTTCTGCTGCTCCTTCTCCTTATCCTTCTTCTGATTCTCCCCCTGCTTCTGCTTCTGCTTCTTTTGCTTATTCTTTTTCTTCTGCTTCTGCTTCTCCTGCTTCTGCTTTTTCTGCTTCTACTCTTTCTCCTTATGCTTCTCCTTATGCTTCTCCTTTTGCTTCTCCTTTTGCTTCTTCTTCTTCTTCTTCTTTATCTTCTTCTTCGTCTAATCCTTCTTCTTCTTCTTCTTCTTCTTCTTCTTCTTCTTCTTCTTCTTCTTCTTCTTCTTCTTCTTCTTCTTCTTCTTCTTCTTTTTCTTCTTCTTCTTCTCTTTCTTCTGCTTCTGCTTTTCCTGCTTCTTCTGCTTCTACTGATTCTCTTTCTGCTTCTCATTCTGCTTCTGCTTCTCCTTCTGCTTCTCCTATTGCTTCTGCTGCCCTTCCTTCTCCTTCTTCTTCTCCTACTTCTGCTTCTCCTTCTGCTTTTGCTTATTCTGATTCTCATGCTTCTCGTTCTGCATCTTCTTCTGCTTCTGTTCTCCTTCTGCTGCTTCTTCTGCTTCTGCTTCTCCCTCTTCTGCTTCTCCTTCTGCTGCTCCTTCTCCTTCTTCTGCTTCTCCCTCTGATTCTGCTTCTTATGCTTATCCTTTTTCTTCTGCTTCTGCTTCTCCTGCTTCTGCTTCTTCTGCTTCTCCTTTTGCTTCTCCTTCTTCTTCTTCTTCTTCTTCTTCTTCTTCT
>NW_012304833.1:0-2890 GCF_000151885.1 Dipodomys ordii
TCTGCTTCTGCTTCTCCTTCTTCTGCTTCTCCCTTTGATTCTGATTCTTATGCTTATTCTTATTCTCTGCTTCTCCTGCTTCAGCTTCTCCTGCTTCTACTGCTTCTCTTTCTCCTTCTCCTTCTTCTTCTTCTTCATCATCATCTTCATCTTCTTCTTCTTCTTCTTCTGGTCTTCTTCTTCTTCTTCTTCATCTTCTTCTTCTTCTTCTTCTTCTTCTTCTTCTTCTTCTTCTTCTTCTCTTTCTGCTGCTTCTGCTTTTCCTGCTTCTTCTTCTTCTACTGCTTCTCTTTCTGCTTCTCATTCTGCTTCTGCTTCTCCTTCTGCTTCTCCTATTGCTTCTGTGGCTCTTCCTTCTCCTTCTCCTACTTCTCCTTCTCCTTCTGCTTCTGCTTCTTCTGCTTCTCCTGCTTCTCCTTCTGCATCTTCTTCTAGTTCTTCTTCTCCTTCTGCTTCTTCTTCTGCTTCTGTTTCTCCTTCTGCTTCTCCTTCTGCTTCTTCTGCTTCTCCTTCTGTTTCTCTTTCTTCTTCTCGTTCTTCTGCTTTTACTTTTTCTTCTCCTTCTGCTTCTGCTGCAACTGCTACTGCTTCTGCTTCTTCTGTTTCTTCCGCTTCTACTTCTCCTTTTGATTCTCTTTCTGCTTCTGCTTCTCCTTCAGCTTCTCATTCTGCTTCTCCAGATTCTGCTTCTTCTGCTTCTCCTGCTTCTCCTTCTGCTTCAGGTTCTGCTTCTGCTTCTTCGGATTCTTATGCTTCTGGTTCTCCTGCTTCTGCTTCTTCTGCTTCCCCTCCTTCTCTTTCTGCTTCTCCTTCTGTTTCTGCTTCTCCTTCTGCTTCTGCTTCTGCTTCTTGTCCTTCACCTGTTTCTTCTGCTTCTGCTTCTCCTGCTTCTGCTTCTTCTGCTTTTCCTGCTTCTCTTTCTGCTTCTCCTTCTGCTTCTGCTCCTCCTTCTGCTTCTGCTCCTTCTATTTCTTCGGTTTCTTCTTCTTCTGCTTCTCCCGCTCTGCTTCTTCTGCTTCTCCTGCTTCTCGTTCTGCTTCTCTTCGTCGGCTTCTCTTTCTACTTCTCCTTCTGCTTCTTCTGATTCTGCTTCTTCTCCTTCTTCTTCTCCTTCTGCTTCTGCTTCTTCTGCTTCTCCTGCTACTCCTTCTGCATCTCCTTCTGCTTGTGCTTTTCCTTCTGCTTCTTCTTCTGCTTCTGCTTCTCCTTCTTCTGCTTCTCCGTCTGTTTCTGCTTCTTCTGTTTTTCCTGCTTCTCCTTCTGCTTCTCATTCTTCTTCTCCTTCTGTTTCTCCTTGGCGTTATTCTGCTATTCCTTCTGCTTCTCTATCTGCTTCTGCATCTTCAGCTTCTTCTGCTACTGCTTCTGCTTCTGCTTATTCTGTTTCTTCTGCTTCTCTTTCTGCTTCTCCTGCTTTTGCTTCTCTTTCTGCTTCTGCTTCTCCTTCTGGTTCTCCTTCTTCTCCAGATTCTGCTTCTTCTGCTTCTCCTGCTTCTCCTTCTTCTTCAGGTTCTGCTTCTGCTTCTTCTGCTTCTATTTCTGCTTCTCCTTCTATTACTGCTTCTCCTTCTGTTTCTGCTTCTCTTTCTGCTTCTGCTTCTTATCCTTCTTCTATTGCTTTTGATTCTGCTTCTCCTGCTTCTGCTTCTCCTGCTTCTCCTTCTGTTTCTCCTTATGCTTCTCCTTCTGCTTCTCCTTCTTCTGCTTCTACTTCTGCTTCTGCTTCTCCTTCTGCATCTTCTTCTGTTTCAATTTCTCCTTCTTCTGCTTTTCATTCTGCTTCTGCTTCTCCTGCTTCTGCTTCTTCTGCTTCTCCTGCTTCTCCTTCTCCTTCTCTTTCTGCTTCTGCTTCTCCTTCTGCTTCTCCAGATTCTGCTTCTTCTGCTTCTCCTGCTTCTCCCTATGCTTCAGGTTCTGCTTCTGCTTCTTCGGCTTCTTCTGCTTCTGCTTCTCCTGCTGCTGCTTCTTCTGCTTCTCCTGCTTCTCTTTCTGCTTTTCCTTCTGTTTCTGCTTCTCCTTCTGCTTCTTCTCCTTCCTATGTTTCTTCTGCTTCTGCTTCTCCTGCTTCTGCTTCTTCTGCTTCTCCTGCTTCTCATTCTCATTCTCCTTCTCTTTCTGCTTCTGCTTATCCTTCTGTTTCTCCTACTCCTAATCCTTCTCTTTCTCCTTCTCCTTCTTCTTCTTCTGCTTCTCCTGCTGCTTCTTCTTCTGCTTCTTCTGCTTTTTCTGTTTCTTCTGTTTCTGCTTCTCCTGCTTCTTCTTCTTCTGCTTCTCCTACTTCTCCTTCTGCTTCTCCGTCTCCTTCTCCTTCTCCTTTAATTCCTCCTTCTTGTGCTTCTCTTTCTGCTTCTGCTTCTCCTGCTTCTGCTTCTGTTTCTCCTTCTGTTTCTCCTTCTGCTTCTCTTTCTGCTTCGTATTCTGCTTCTGCTCCTCCTACTCCTAATCCTTCTCTTTCTCCCTCTTCTTCTGCTTCTCGTTCTGCTTCTGCTTCTTCTGCTTGTTCGGTTTCTTCTGCTTCTGCTTTTCCAGCTTCTGCTGCTTCTGCTTCTCCTTCTGCTTCAGGTTCTCCTTCTGATTCTTCGGATTCTTCTGTTTCTTCTACTTCTGCTTCTCCTGCTACTGCTTCTTCTGCTTCTTCTGCTTCTCTTTCTGCTTCTCCTTCTGCTTCTGCTTCTCCTTCTGCTCCTTCTCTTTCTTCTATTTCTTCTTCTGCTTCTGCTTCTCCCGCTTCTGCTTCTTCTGCTTCTCCTGCTTGTCCTTCTCCTTCTGCTTCTCCTTCTCCTTCTTCTGCTTCTCTTTCTGCTTCTGCTTCTTTTGATTCTCCAACTTCTCCTTCTTCTTCTCCTTCTATTTCTGCTTCTCTTTCTGCTTCTGCATCTCCTTCTGCTTC
>NW_012304834.1:0-2890 GCF_000151885.1 Dipodomys ordii
CCGGTGACACAGCGGGACACAGCGGGGGACACAGCGGGGACACAGCGGGATACAGCAGGGGACATAGCGGGGACAAAGCGGGCACAGCGGGGGACACAGCGAGGACACAGCGGGCCACAGTGGGACACAGCGGGGGACATAGCGGGAGACAGCGGAGGACACAGCGAGGACACAGCGGGACACAGCGAGGAAATAGAGGGGACTCAGCAGGGGACACAGCAGGGGACACAGCGGGACACAGCGCGGGACACAGCAGGGGACACAGCGTGACACAACGGGGGACACAGCGGGACACAGCGCGGGACACAGCGTGGGACACAGCAGGGATCCAGCGTGACACAGGGGGGGACACAGCGGGACACAGCGGGACACAGCCGGACACAGCGGTCACAGCGGTGGACACAGCGAGTACACAGCGGGACACAGCGGGGACACAACGGGACACAGCGGGGGATACAGCGGGACACAGCAAGACACAGCGGGGTCACAGCAGTGGACACAGCGGGACACAGCAGGGGACACAGCAGGGGACACATCAGGACACAGTGGGGGACACAGCGGGATACAGCGGGGACAAAGCTGGACACAGCGGGGTACACAGCGGGACAAAGCGGTGACACAGCCTGGACACAGCGGGGACACAGCAGGACACCTCGGGGACACAGCAGGGACACTGCATTGGTCACAAGGGGACACAGCGGGGGACAGAGTGGGACACAGCGGGGGACACAACAGGGGACACAGCGGGACACAGCGGGGGACACAGCTGGACCCAGCAGGGGACACAGTGAGACACAGCATGGTACAAAGCGGGACACAGAGGGGTACTCAGCGGGGGACACAACGGGACACAGTGGGGGACACAGAGGGAAACAGAGGGACACAGCGAGGACAACGCGGGAGACACAGCGGGGGACAGAGCGGGACACAGGGAAGACACAGTGGGACACAGCGGGGACACAGCGGTGACACTGCGGGGACAGAGAGGAACACAGCGGGGGACACAGCGGGGACACAGCAGGACACAGCGGGGGACACAGCGAGGACACAGCGGGACACAGCGCGACACAGTGGGGGACAAAGCAGTAGAAAGCGGGGGACACAGCGAGGACACAGCGGGACATACTGGGGACACAGAGGGGACACAGCGGGGGACACAGAGGGGGACAAAGCGGGACACCACGGGACACAGTGGGACACAGCGGGGACACTGCGGGGACACAGCGGGACAAAGTGGGGAAACAGTGGGACACAGCGGGACACAGCGGGGAACACAGCCGGACACAGCGGGGGACAGAGCGGGGGGACACAGCGGGACAAAGCAGGACACAACGGGTGACACAGCGGGACACAGCCGGACACAGTGAGGACACAGCGGGACATGGCGGGAGACACCGCAAGGACACAGCGGGGCACAGCGGAACACAGCGGGACACAGCAGGGACACAGCAGGGGACACAGCGGGACACAGCGGGACAAAGTGGGGGACAAACAGGGGGACACAGCGGGACACAGCAGGGACACAGCGGGGACATAGCGGGGACACAGAGGGGGACAGAGCGGGATAGAGCCGGGACAGAGAGGGAGACACAGCGGCACTAAGCGGGACACAGAGGGAGACACAGAAGGACACAGCGGGACACAGCGGGGGACACAGCGGGGCCACAGCGGGACACAGTGGGACACAGCGGGGACACAGAGGGGACATAGCGGGACATAGCGGGACACAGCAGGGACACAGCGGGGACACAGCAGGGGACACAGCGAGGACACAGTAGGACACAGTGGGACATAATGGGGACACAGCGGGGGACAGCGGGGACACCCCTGGGCACAATTGGGACACAGCGGGGAAACAGAGGGGGACACAGCGGGGGACAGCAGGGACACACTGGGTAACAACGGGGACACAGCGGGACACAACGGGGGACAGAGCAGGGGATACAGCAGGACATAGCAGGGGACAAGCGAAGAAACAGCGGGACACAGCCAGAACACAGCGAGGATACAGCGGGGGACACAGCGGGACAGAGCGGGGACACAGAGGGGGACACAGCGGGACTCAGCGGGACACAGTGGGGGACACAGCGGCGGACAAAGCGATACGCAGCTGGACATAGCGGGGGACACAGCCGGACACAGCAGGGAATACAGCGGGGGACACAGCGTGGACAAAGCGGGGCACCGCGGGGGACACAGCGGGGACAGAGCGGGGGACAAAGAGGGGACACAGCTTGGACATAGCGGGACACATCGAGGACACAGCGGGGGACACAGCTGGACACAACGCGACACAGCAGGCACTCAGCGGGACACAGCGGGTACACTGCGGTGACACAGGGGGACACAGCGGGGACACAGCGGGACACAGCGGCGGACACAGCGGGGACACAGCGGCAGACAAAGAGGGGACACAGCTTGGACATAGCGGGACACATCGATTACACAGCGGGGGTCACAGCTGGACACAGCGGGACACAGCGGGGACACAGAGATGGACACAGCGGGGACACAGCCGGACACAGCGGGGGATACAGCGGGACACAGCGGGACACAGCTGGGACACAGCGGGGGACACAGCGGAACACAGCGGGTCACAGCGGGACACAGCGGGGGACACAGCGGGTACACAGCTGGGACACAGTGGGACACAGCGTGGGACACAGCGGGAACACAGCCGGGACCCAGGAGGACACAGCAGGACACAGCGGGACACAGCAGGGACTCAGCGGGATACAGCAGGTACACTGCGGTGACACAGCGGGATACAGCGGGGACACAGCAGGACCCAGGGGGACACAGCGGGACACAGCGTCGATACAGCGGGGACACAGCGGGGTACACAGCTGGGGACACAAAGAGACACAGTGGGACACAGCGGAGACAAAGC
>NW_012304835.1:0-2890 GCF_000151885.1 Dipodomys ordii
TACAATGTGACCTCACTGTGTCCCCCCAGTGTGTCCCCAAGTGTCCCCCAGCTGTGTACCCACTGTGTCACAGAGTGTCCCCCAAGAATAGACGATGTGTCCCGCAGTGTCCTCGCTGAGTTCCCCGATGTGTCCCGATGAGAACCTCTCTGTGTCCCCCTAAGTGTCATGCTGTGACCCCCGCTGTGTCCCGCTGTGTCCCGCTGTGTACTGCTGTATTCCGCTGTGTCCCCCGCTGAGTCCCAATGTGTCCTCCCTTTGTCCCCAGATGTGTCCAGCTGTGTCCTTGCTGTGTCCACGCTGTGTCCCTCCTGTGTCCCCTGATGTGTCCCGCTGTGTTCCCCTGTGTCCCCCACTGTGTCCTGCTGTGTTTTCGCTGTGTCCCTGCTGTGACCCGTTGTGTCCCGCTGTGTCCCCTCTGTGTCCCCACTGTGTCCCTCCTATATCCCCTGATGTGTCCCGCTGTGTCCCGCTTTGTCCCTAATGTGACCCGCTGTGTCCCGCTGTGTCCCCGCTGTGTCCCCTCTGTGTCCCGCTGTGTACCCCGCTGTGTCCAGCTTTGTCCCTGCTATGTCCCGCTGTGTCCCCTGCTGTTTCCCGTTGTGTCCCCAGCTGTGTACCCCGCTGTGTCCCGCTGTGTCACACTGTGTCCCTTGGTGTCCCGGTTTGTCCCCCGCTGTGTCCCCCGCTGAGTACCCGCTGTGTCCCCGCTGTGTCCCGCTGTGTCCTCGCTGTGTCCCCCGCTGCCTCCGGCTCAGTCCCCCGCTGTGTCTCATGCTTTGTCCCCGCTGTGTCCCACTATGTCCGGCTGTGTTCCGCTGTGTCCCGCTGTGTCCCGCACTGTGTGCTTTTGTGTCCCCAGCTGTGTAACCTGCTGTGTAACGCTGTGTCCCCACTGTATCGATGCTGTGTCCCACTCGGTCCCGCTGTCTCCTCGCTGTGTTCTCAGTTGTGTCCCGCTCTGTCCCCCGCTGTGTCCCCCGGTGTGTCCTGCTGTGTCCCCCGTTGTGTCCCGCTGTGTCCCCCGCTCTGTCCCTGCTGTGTCCCTGCTGTGTCCCACCCTGTGTTCCGCTGTGTCCTCGCTGTGTCCCCTGCTGTGTCCGGTTGTGTCCACAGCTATGTACCCTGCTGTATCCCACTGTGTCCCCGCTGTATCGACGTTGTGTCCTGCTGGGTCCCGCTGTGTCCTCGCTGTGTCCCCCGCTGTGTCCCGCTGTGTCCCCCGCTGTGTCCTGCTGTGTCTACTGCTGTGTCCCTGCTGTGTCCCGCTGTGTCCCGCTGTGTCATCGCTTTGTTCCAAGCTGTGTTCCGCTGTGTCCTCGCTGTGTCTCCCGATGTGTCCCTTTGTGTGCCCAGCTGTGTGCCCCGCTGTGTCCTGCTGTGTCCTCGCTGTGTTCCCAGCTGTGTCCTATTGTGTACCCCTCTGTGTCCCCCTCTGTGTCCCGCTGTGTCCCCCGCTGTGTCCCGCTGTGTCCCTCTGTGTCCTGCTGTGTTCTGCTGTGTCCCCCACTGAGTCCCGCTGTGTCCCCGCTGTGTCCCGCTGTGTCCCACCTGTGTCCCCCGCTGTGTCTGGCTGTGTCCCGCTGTGTCCCCCGCTCTGTCACCCGCTGTGTCCCGCTGTGTCCCCCGCTGTGTCCCGCTGTGTCCACTGCTGTGTCACCGTTGTGTCCTGCTGTTTCCCGCTGTGTCCCGCTGTGTCCTCGCTGTATCCCCCGCTCGGTCCCGCTGTGTCCTCGCTGTGTCCCCCGCTGTCTCTCGCTTTGTCCCACATTGTGTCCCGCTGTGTCCCCCTGTGTCCTCGCTGTGTCCCCCGCTGTGTCCCACTGTGTCCCCCGCTGTGTCTCGCTGTGTCCCGCTGTGTACCCCGCTGTGTCCCGCTATGTTCCCGCATTGTCCACGCTGTGTCTAGCTGTGTCCCGCTGTGTCCCTCTGTGTCCTCGCTGTGTCCCACGCTGTGTTCCGCTGTGTCCTCGCTGTGTCCCCCGATGTGTCCCTTTGTGTGTCCCGCTGTGTCCCCGGCTGTATCCCGCTGTGTCCCTGCTGTATCGACGCTGTGTCCCGCTAGGTCCCACTGTGTCCTCGCTGTGTTCCCAGCTGTGTCCCACTGTGTCCCCCTCTGTGTCCCCCACTGTGTCCCCCCCTGTATCACGCTGTGTCCCGCTGTGTACTGCTGTGTCCCCTGCTGAGTCCCGCTGTGTCCCCGCTGTGTCCCGCTGTGTCCCACCTGTGTCCCCCGCTGTGTCTGGCTGTGTCCCGCTGTGTCCCAGCTGTGTCCCCCGCTGTGTCCTGCTGTGTCCCCCGCTGTGTCCCGCTGTGTCCACTGCTGTGTCCACTGCTGTGTCCGTTGTGTCCTGCTGTTTCCCTGCTATGTCCTGCTGTGTCTTCTCTTTGTCCCCTGCTGTGTCCCCACTGTGTCCCCGCTGTGTCCCACTGTGTCCTGCTGTCTCCACCACTGTGTCCCCCGGCTGTGTCCCCGCTGTGTCCCCGCTCGGTCCCGCTGGGTCCCCTGCTGTGTCCCCGCTGTGTCCCGCTGTGTCCCGCTGTGTCCCGCTGTGTCCTCGCTGTATACCCTGCTCGGTCCTGCTGTGTCCCGCTGTGTCCCCCGCTTTGTACCGCTGTGTCCCCGCAGTATCCCCGCTGTGTCCCACTGTGTCCCGTGGTGTCCCACTTTGTCCCCCGCTGTGACCCCGCTGAGTCCCATCTGTTTCCCCACTATGTCCCGCTGTGTCCTCGCTGTGTCCCCCGCTGTCTACCGCTTTGTCCCCCGCTGTGTCCTACTGTGTCCCCGCTGTGTCCCCCGTGTTTTCCTCGCTGTGTCCCTCTGTTTCCCTCTGTGTCCCCCGCTGTGCCCGCTGTGTCCCCTGCTGTGTTAAAAAAGCTGTGTCCCGCT
>NW_012304836.1:0-2890 GCF_000151885.1 Dipodomys ordii
TCTATTTCTCTTTCTGCTTCTCCTATTGCTTCTGCTGCTCTTCCTTTTCCTTCTCCTACTTCTGCTTCTCCTTCTTCTTCTGCTTCTCCTTCTGCTTCTCCTTATATTTCTCTTTCTCCTTCTCCTTCTCGTTCTTCTGCTTCTACTTCTGCTTTTGCTTCTGCTACTTATGCTTCTTCTGTTTGCTTTGCTTCTGCTTCAGTTGCTTCTACTTCTTAGCTTCTCCTGTTTCTCCTTCTGCTTCTCTTTCTGCTTCTTCTGCTTCTTCTCTTTCGGGTTCTCCTGCTTCTGCTTCTTGTGCTTCTCCTGCTTCTCTTTCTGCTACTCATTCTGCTTCTGCTTCTCCTTCTGCTTCTGCTTCTCCTCTTTCTCCTACTTCTGCTTCTCCTTCAGCTTCTGCTTCTTCTGCTTCTTCTGCTTCTCCTTCTGCATCTCCTTCTGCTTGTGCTTGTTCTTATGCTTCTTTTTCTGCTTCTGCTTCTCCTGCTTCTTTTGGTTCACCTTTTGCTTCTGATTCTTCTGCTTTTCCTGCTTCTCCTTCGGCTTCTCCCTCTGCCTCTCCTTCTGCTTCTCCTTCTCCTTCTCGTTCTCCTGCTTTTCCTTCTGCTTCTCCTTCTGCTTCTACATCTTCTCCTTCTCCCTCTGCTTCTGCTTCTCATGCTTCTTCTTTTTCTTCTGCTTCTGCTTCTCCTGCTACTGCTTCTTCTGCTTCTCCTGCTTCTCTATCTGCTTCTCCTGCTGCTTGTCCTTCTCCTCCTCATACTCCTTCATTATACTACTCCTTCTGCTACTACTTCTGCTTCTTCTTCATCTCCTTCTACTTCTCCTGCTTCTCCTTCTTCTTATGCTTCTTCTTATCCTTTTGCTTCTTCTTCTTCTTCTTCATCTTCTTCTTCTTCTTCTTCTTCTTCTTCTTCTTCTTCTTCTTCTTCTTCTTCTTCTTCTTCTTCTTCTTCTTCTTCTTCTTCTGTATCTTCTGTTTCTGCTTCTCCTGCTTCTGCATTTGTGCTTCTCCTGCTTCTCTTTCTTCTTCCCATTCTTCTGCTTCTCCTTCTGCTTCTCCTATTGCTTCTTCTGCCCTTCCTTCTCCTTCTCCTACTTCTGCTTCTCCTTCTGCTTCTGCTTCTTCTGCTTCTCCTGCTTCTCCTTCTGCATCTTCTTCTGCTTCTGCTTCTCCTTCTGCTGCTTCTTCTGTTTCTGCTTCTCCTTCTCCTTCTTCTGCTTTTCCTTCTGATTCTCCTTCTGCTTCTCCTTCTCCTGCTCGTTCTTCTGCTTTTCCTACTGCTTTTCCTTCTGCTTCTGTTACAACGACTACTGCTTCTGCTTCTTTTGTTTCTTCTGCTTCTACTTCTGCTTTTGATTCTCTTTCTGCTTCTGCTTCTCCTTCTGCTTCTCATTCTGCTTCTTCAGATTCTGCTTCTTCTACTTCTCCTGCTTCAGGTTCTGCTTCTGCTTCTTCGGATTCTTATGCTTCTGCTTCTTCTGCTTCCCCTCCTTCTCTTTCTGCTTCTCCTTCTGTTTCTGCTTCTCTTTCTGCTTCTCCTTCTGCTTCTGCTACTTCTCCTTCTTCTGTTTCTTCTTCTTCTGCTTCTCCTGCTTCTCGTTCTGCTTCTCTTCGTCTGCTTCTCTTTCTGCTTCTGCTTCTCCTTCTGCTTCTCCAGATTCTGCTTCTTCTCCTTCTCCTGCTTCTCCTTCTGCTTCAGGTTCTCCTTCTGTTTCTTCGGCTTCTTCTGCTTCTGCTTCTCCTGCTGCTGCTTCTTCTGCTTCTCCTGCTTCTCCTTATGCTTTTCCTTCTTTTTCTGCTTCTCCTTCTGCTTCTGTTTCTTGTCCTTCTCCTGTTTCTTCTGCTTCTGCTTCTCCTGTTTCTGCTTCTCCTGCTTCTCCTTCTGCTGCTCTTTCTGCTTCTCCTGCTGCTTTTCCTATTCTTGCTCCTTCTTCTGCTTCTCTTTCTGCTTCTCTTTCTGTTTCTCCTTCTCCTTCTCGTTCTTCTGCTTTTCCTTCTGCTTCTCCTTCTGCTTCTGCATCTTCTGCTGCTTCTGCTACTGCGTGTGCTTCTTCTGTTTCTTCTACTTCTCCTTCTGCTTCTCCTTCTGCTTTTGCTTCTCTTTCTCCTTCTCCTTCTCCTTCTTCTGCTTCTGCTTCTGCTTCTCCTTCTGCTTCTGCTTCAATTTCTCCTTCTGCTTCTCATTCTGCTTCTGCGTCTTCTGTTTCTTCTGCTTCTCCTTCTTCTGCTTCTCCTGCTTCTGCTTCTCCTACTTCTCCTACTTCTCGTGCTGCTTCTCCTTCTGCGTCTCTTTCTGCTTCTGCTTATCCTTTTGCTTCTCCTACTCCTAATCCTTCTCTTTCGCCTTCTCCTTCTCCTTCTGCTTCTCCTGCTTCTCCTTCTACATCTTCTTCTGCTTCTGCTTCTGCTGCTTCTTCTGCTTCTGCTTCTCCTTCTTCTGCTTCGCCACCTGATTCTGCTTCTTATGCTTATTCTTTTTCTTCTGCTTCTGCTTCTCCTGCTTCTGCTTCTTCTGCTTCTCCTGCTTCTCCTTCTCATTCTCCTTCTGCTAATCCTTCTGTTTCTCCTACTCCTACTCCTTCTCTTTCTCCTTCTCCTTCTTCTTCTTCTGCTTCTCCTGCTGCTTCTTCTTCTGCTTCTTCTGCTTTTTCTGTTTCTTTTTCTTCTGCTTCAGCTTCTGCTTCTTCTGCTTCTCCTTCTGCTCCTGCTCTTCTCCTTCTGTTTCTTCTGTTTCTGCTTCTCCTGCTTCTTCTTCTTCTGCTTCTCCTACTTCTCCTTCTGCTTCTCCGTCTCCTTCTCCTTCTCCTTCAATTTCTCCTTCTTGTGCTTCTCATTCTGCTCTCTAGACATTATTCTTCTCTTGCTTCTGCTTCTTCTGTTTCTCTT
>NW_012304837.1:0-2890 GCF_000151885.1 Dipodomys ordii
GGAGGGAACAGGGGGGCCCCAGTGGGAATACAGGGTTGGATACAAGCGGGACACCAACGGGGTTATACAGCTTGGGACTCAACCAGGACACAGCGGGGGAACACAGCGGTACACAGCGGGACATAGCCGGGGGACACAGCGAGACCCCACTGGGAGACCCAGCGAGGGACACAGCGGGACACAGCGGGGGACACAGGGGGACACAGCGGGGGACACAGCGAGACACAGCGGGGAACACAGCGAGGACACAGCGGGACCCTGCGCGACACAGCGTCGATACAGCGGGGACAGAGCGTTACACAGCGAGGTACACAGCTGTGAACACAGCGGGACACAGCGCGACACAGTGGGACACAGCAGGCACAAAGCTTGAGACACAGCGGGGTACAGAGTGGGAGACAGCGGGGAACACAGCGAGGACACAGCGGGACACAGCGCTGACACTGCGGGGGACACAGCGGTACACAGCGGGGAACACAGCGGGGGACACAGCGGGACACAGCGGGACACAGCGGGGGACAAAGGGAGGACACAGCGGGACACAGCGGGGGACACAGCGAGGACACATTGGGACACAGCAGGGACACAGCAGGGACTCAGCGGGGGACACATCGGGATACAGCGGAGAACACAGCGAGGACACAGCGGGACACAGTGAGACACAGCGGGACACAGCGGGGGACACAGCGGGACACAGCGGGGAACACAGGGAGGACATAGCGGGACCCAGCGGGACCCAGCGCCGTTACAGCGGGGACACAGCGGGACACAGCGGGGTGCACAGCTGGGGACACAACGGGACACTCGGGGGACACAGCGAGGACACAGCGGGACACAGCGGGACACAGCGGGACACAGCGGGGACACTGCGGGAACATAGTGGGACACACCGGCGACACAGATGGGACTCAGCGGGACAAAGCGGGGGACACAGCGGGACACAGTGGGACACAGCTAGGGACACAGCGGGGACAAAGCGGCAGACAGCCGGGGACACAGCGAGGACACAGCGGGACACAGCGGCGACACAGATGGGACTCAGCGGGACAAAGCGGGGGACACAGCGGGACACAGCGGGACACAGCGGGGGACACAGCGGGGGACAGCGGAGACAGAGAGGGGCCAAAGCGAAACACAACGGTGACACAGCTGGACACAACAGAGTACACAACGGGACACAGCGGGCACACAGCGGGGACACAGAGGGACATAGCGGGACAAAGCAGAACACAGCGGGTGTCACAGCGGGACACATCAGGGGACCCAGCAAGGACACAGCGGGACACAGCAGGAGACACAGCTGGGGACACAGCGGGACACAGCGGGGAACACATCGAGGACACAGCGGAACCCAGCAGGAGACAGCGTTGATACAGCAGGGACACAGCGGGACACAGCGGGACACAGCGGGACGCAGCTGGGGACACAGCGGGGACACAGTGGGACACAGCGGAACACAGTGAGGGACAAAGCGGGAGACAGCGGGGGACACAGCGAGGACACAGGGGGACACAGCGTTGACACAGAGGGGACTCACCAGGGGACACAGCGTGGGACAAAGTGGAACACCACGGGACACAGTGTTACACAGCAGGACACAGCGGGGACACTGCGGGACACAGCAGGACAAAGCGGGGGACACAGCGGGCCACAGCGGGCCACAGAGGGGGACCCAGCGGGGGACAGCGGAGATAGAGAGTGGCCACAGCGAGACACAGCGGTGACACAACTGGACACAGCGGGATACACAGCGGGACAGAGCAGGCACACAGCGGGGACACAGCGGGACACAGCGGGACACAGCGGGGACACAGTGGGACACAGCGGGACAAAGCGGGAGACACAGCCGGACACAGCAGGCACACAGCGGGACATAGCGGGACACAGCGGGGACAAAGCGGGACACAGCTGGACACAGCGGGACACAGCGGTGGACACAGCGACACACAGTGGTGGTCCCAGTGAGGACACAGCAGGACACAGCAGGGACACAGCGAGGACACAGCTGGGGACACAGCGGGACACAGCGGGACACAGCGTCGATACAGCGGGGACACAGCGTTACACAGCGTGGTACACAGCGTGGTACACAGCTGTGGACACAAACGGGACACAGTGGGGGCACAGCGGGACACAGCGGAACACAGTGGGACACAGCGGGGACAAAGCGTGAGACACAGCGGGGGACAGAGCGGGAGACAGCAGGGGACACAGCGAGGACACAGCGGGACACAGCGGGGGAAACAGCGGGACACAGCGGTGGACACAGGGGGAGAGAGCGGGGGACACAGCGGGACACAGCGGTGGAAACAGCGGGACACAGCGGTGGACCGAGCGAGGACCCAGCGGGACACAGCGTCGATACAGCTGGGATACAGCGTTACACAGCGTGGTACACATCTGTGCACACAACGGGACACAGTGGGGGCACAGCGGGACAGAGCGGGACACAGTGGGACACAGCGAGGACAAATCGTGAGACACAGTGGGGGACAGAGCAGGAGACAGCGGGAGACATAGCGAGGACACAGCAGTACACAGCGGGACACAGCAGGGACAGAACGGGACAGAGCGGGACACAGCGGGACACAGCGGGGGACACAGCGGGACACAGCGGAGGACCCAGCGAGGACACAGCGGGACACAGTGGGGGACACAGCGAGGACACAGCGGGGGACACAGCGGGGGACACTGCGGGACACAGCGGGGAACTCAGCGAGGACACAGCAGGACCCAGCGGGACACAGCGTCGATACAGCGGGGATACAGCATTACATAGCGTGGTTCACATCTGTGGACACAGCGGGACACAGTGGGGGCAGAGCGGGACACAGTTGGACACAACGAGGACAAATCGTGAGACGTAGAGGGGGACAGAGCGGAGACAGTG
>NW_012304838.1:0-2890 GCF_000151885.1 Dipodomys ordii
CCCGCTGTGTCCCGTTGTGTCCCCAGCTGTGTACCCTGCTGTGTCCCACTGTATCGACGCTGTGTCCCACTGGGTCCCGCTGTTTCCTTCCTGTGTTCCCTGCTGTGTCCCGCTCTGTCCCGCTGTGTCCCCGCTGTGTACCCGCTGTGTCCCGCTGTGTACTCCGTCGTGTCCAGCTGTATGACCGCTGTGTCTCGCTTTGGCCCCTCTCTGTCTCCGCTGTCCCCCACTGTGTCCCCCGCTGTGTCCCGCTGTGTCACGCTGTGTATCCCGCTTTGTCCCGCTGAGTCCCCACTGTGTCGCCGCTGTGTCCCGCTGTGTCCTCGCTGTGTCCCCCGCTGTCTGCCGCTTTGTCCCCGCTGTGTCCCAAGCTGTGTCCCGCTGTGTCCCGCTCTGTACACCGCTGTGTCCCACTATGTTTCCGCAGTGTCCCCGCTGTGTACTGCTGTGTCCCGCTGTGTCCGGCTGTGCCCCCACTGTGTCCCGTTGTGTCCCCAGCTGTGTACCTCGCTGTGTCCCGCTGTGTCCCCGCTGTATCGACGCTGTGTCCCGCTGTGTCCCGCTGTGTCTTCGCTGTGTCCCACGCTGTGTTCTGCTGTGGCCTCGCTTTTTTCCCCACTGTGTCCTCCTCTGTGTGCCCCGCTATGTCCCGCTGTGTCCCCCGCTGTGTCCCTGCTGTGTCCCGCTGTGTCCCGCTGTGTACTGCTGTGACCCCCGCTGAGTCCCGCTGTGTCCCGCTGTGTCCCAATGTGTCCTCGATCTGTCCCCCGCTGTGTACCGCTGTGTCCATCCTGTGTCCCCCGCTGTGTCCCGCTGTGTCCCGCTCTGTCCCCCGCTATGTCCTGCTGTGTCCCCCGCTGTTTCCCGCTCTATCCTTGCTGTGTCCCCCACTGTGTGCCGCTGTGTCCTCGCTGTGTCCCCCGCTGTGTCCCGCTGTGTCCTTTTGTGTCACGCTGTTTTCCCGCTGTGTCCCTGCTGTGTCCCTCTGTGTACCCCGCTGTGTCCAGTTTTGTCTCCGCTGTGTCTCGCTGTGTCCCACGCTCTGTCCCACACTGTGTCCCGCCTTGTCCCGCGCTGTGTCCCGCTGTGTCCCCCGCTGTGTCCCGCTGTGTCACCCCCTGAGTCCCCGCTGTGTCACCGCTGTGTCCCGCTGTTTCCTCGCTGTGTCCCCTGCTGTCACCCTCTCTGTCCCCTGCTGTGTCTCACGCTTTTTCCCCGCTGTGTCCCACTGTGTCCCGCTGTGTCCGGCTGTGCCCCCACTGTGTCCCGTTGAGTCCAAAGTTGTGTACCACACTGTGTAACGCTGTGTCCCCGCTGTATAGACGCTGTGTCCCGCTGTGTCCCGCTGTGTCCTCGCTGTGTTCCCGCCTGTGTCCCGCTGTGTCCCCCACTGTGTCCCCCGCTGTGTCCTCGCTGTGTCCCCTGCTGTGTCCTGCTGTGTCCTCACTGGGTCCCCCACTGTGTCCCGCTTTGTCCCCCGCTGTGTCCCGCTGTGTCCCACTGTGTCCCCGCTGTGTGCCTGCTGTGTCCCGCTGTGTCTCCCGCTTTGTCCCGCTGTGTCCCCCTGTGTCCTCGCTGTGTGCCCCGCTGTCTCCCGCTTTGTCTCCCGCTGTGTTCCGCTGTGTCCCGCTGTGTCCCCGCTGTGTCCCCAGCTGTGTCCCGCTGTGTCCCGCTGTGTACCCCGCTGTGTCCTGCTATGTTCCCGCAGTGTCCCCGATGTGTCCCGCTGTGTCCCGCTGTGTCCTCGCTGTGTCCCCAGCTGTGTACCCCACTCTGTCCCGCTGTGTACCCCGCTGTGTCTCTGCTGTGTCCCCGCTGTGTCCCGCTTTGTCCTGCTGTGTACTGCTGTGTCCCCCGCTGTGTCCCGCTGTGTCCTGCTGTGTCACGCTGTTTCCTCGCTGCGTCCCCGCTGTGTCCCTCTGTGTACCCCGCTGTGTCCAGCTTTGTCCCTGCTGTGTCTCGCTGTGTCCCACGCTCTGTCCCCCTCTGTTTCCCGCTCTGTCCCCCTCTGTGTCCCGCTGTGTCCCCAGCTGTGTCCCACTGTGTCCCCGCAGGGTCACTGCTGTTTCCCACTGTGTCCCGCTGTGTTCCGTGGTGTCCCTCTTTGTCTCCCGCTGTGTCCCCCGCTGAGTCCCCGCTGTGTCCCGCTGTGTCCCGCTGTGTCCTCGCTGTGCCCCCCGCTGTCTCCCGCTCTGTCCCCCGCTGTGTCTCACGCTTTGTCCCCGCTGTGTCCCAATGTGTCCCGCTGTGTTCCGCTGTGCCCCCACTGTATTTCGTAGTGTCCACAGCTGTGTACCACGCTGTGTAACGCTGTGTGCCCGCTGTATCTACGCTGGGTCCCGCTGGGTCCCGCTGGGTCCTCGCTGTGTCTCCCGCTGTGTCCCGCTGTGTCCCACGCTGTGTCCCGCTGTGTCCCCCGCTGAGTCCCCGCTGGGTCACCGCTGTGTCCCGCTGTTTCCTCGCTGTGTCTCCTGCTGTCTCCCTCTCTGTCCCCTGCTGTGTCTCACGCTTTGTCCCCGCTGTGTCCCACTGTGTCCCGCTGTGTCTGGCTGTGCCCCCACTGTGTCCCGTTGTGTAAACAGATGTGTACTACGCTGTGTAACGCTGTGTCCCCGCTTTATCGACGCTGTGTCCCGCTGTGTCCCGCTGTGTCCGCGCTGTGTTCCCCACTGTCTCCTGCTCTGTCCCTCGCTGTGTCTCACGCTTTGTCCCCGCTGTGTAACACTGTGTCCCGCTGTGTCCGGCTGTGCCCCCACTGTGTCCCGTTGTGTCCACAGCTGAGTACCACGCTGTGTAACGCTGTGTGCCCGCTGTATTGACGCTGTGTCCCGCTGGGTCCCGCTGTGTCCTCGCTGTGTTCCCCGCTGTGTCCCGCTGTGTCCCCCGCTGT
>NW_012304839.1:0-2890 GCF_000151885.1 Dipodomys ordii
GCAGCAGCAGGAGAAGCAGAAGCAGAAGAAGCTTAAGAAGCAGAAGCAGAACCTGAAGAAGAATGTGAAGCAGGAGAAGCAGAAAAAGCAGAATCTGGAGAAGCAGAATGAGAAGTTGAAGGAGAAGCAGAAGCGGAAAGAGAATCAAAAGCAGCAGGAGAAGCAGAAGAAACATAAGAAGCAGAAGCAGTAGCAGTTGCAGTAGAAGTAGAAGGAAAAGCAGAAGAACGAGGAGGAGAAGGAAAATCAGAAGCAGAAGCAGAAGGAGAATCAGAAGGAGAAGCAGAAGAAGCAGAAGGAGAAGCAGAAGCAGAAGAAGCAGCAGAAGGAGAAGAAGAAGCAGAAGAAGATGCAGAAGGAGAAGCTGGAGATGCAGAAGAAGCAGACGCAGAAGAAGAAGTAGAAGTAGGAGAAGGAGAAGGAAGAGCAGCAGAAGCAATAGGAGAAGCAGAAGGAGAAGCAGAATCAGAATGAGAAGCAGAAAGTGAAGCAGTAGAAGCAGTAGAAGCAGGAAAGAAGAAGCAGAAGAAAGAGAAGAAGAAGAAGAAGAAGAAGAAGAAGAAGAAGAAGAAGAAGAAGAAGAAGAAGAAGAAGAAGAAGAAGAAGAAGAAGAAGAAGAAGAAGAAGAAGAAGAATCTGAAGCAGAAGGAGAAACAGAAGAAGCACAATCTGAAGCAGAAGCAGAAGAAACAGAAATAGTAGAATAAGCAGAAGCAGAAGCACCAGGAGAAGCAGAAGAAGAAGAAGAAGAAGAAGGAGAAGGCGAAAGAGAAGGATTAGGAGTAGGAGAAGCCAAAGGATAAGCAGAAGCAGAAAGAGACGCAGAAGGAGAAGCAGCAAGACAAGTAGGAGAAGCAGGAGAAGCAGAAGCAGGAGAAGCAGAAGAAACAGAAGACGCAGAAGCAGAATGAGAAGCAGAAGGAGAAATTGAAGCAGAAGCAGAAGCAGAAGGAGAAGCAGAAAGAGAAGCAGAAGAAACAGTAGCAGGAGAAACAGAAGCAGAAGAAACAGAAGAAGCCCAAGAACCAGAAGGAGAACCTGAAGCAGAAGGAGAAGCAGAAGCAGCAGAAGCTGGAAAAGCAGCAGAAGAAGCTGGAAAAGCAGAAGCAGAAGAAACAGAAGAAGCAGAAGCAGAACGAGAAGCAGAAGAAGAAGAAGGAGAAAGAGAAGGATTAGGAGTAGGAGGAGCAGAAGCAGAATAAGAAACAGAAAGAGTAGCAGAAGTAGAAGCAGAAGGAGAAACAGAAGAAGCAGAAGCAGGAGAAGCAGAAGCACAAGAAGAATGAGAAGCACAAGAAGGAGAAATTGAAGGAGAAGGAGAATGAGACGGAGAAGCAGAAGGAGAAATAGGAGAAGCAGAAGAAGAAGAAGCAAGAGAAGCAGAAGCAGAAGAAACAGAAGAAGGAGAAGAAGCAGAAGAAGCAGCAGGAGAAGCAGAAGAAGGAGAAGGAGAAAGAGAAGGATTAGGCGTAGGAGAAAGAGAAGGATAAGCATAAGCAGAAAGAGAAGGAGAATGAGAAGCAGGAGAAGCAGAAGGAGCAGAAGCAGGAAAAGCAGAAGCATAATGAAAGGCAAAAGAAGGAGAAATTGAAACAGAAGAAGATGCAGAAGGAGAAGCAGAAGCAGAAGCAGTAGTAGAAGCAGAAGAAGGAGAAGCAGAAGGAGAAGGATAAAGAGAAACAGAAGGAGAAGCAGGAGAAGCAGAAGCAGGAGAAGCAGAATCAGAAGAAATAGAAGAAGGAGAAGAAGCAGAAGCAGAAAGAGAAGCAGAAACAGAAGGAGAAGCAGAAATAGAAGCAGAAGAAGACGAAGAAGCAAAAGGAGAACCTGAAGCAGAAGGAGAAGCTGGAGAAGCAGAAGAAGAAGAATCTGGAGAAGAAGAAGGAGAACCAGAAGGAGAAGCAGAAGCAGAAAGAGAAGCAAAAGCAGAAGGAGAAGCAGAAGAAACAGAAGAAGCAGAAGCAGTAGCAGAAGAAGGAGAAGAGCAGAAGCAGAAGGAGAAGCAGAAGCAGTAGGAGAAGCAGAAAGAGAAGCAGGAGAAGCAGAAGAAGCAGGAGAAGCAGAAGCAGAAGAAACAGGAGAAGCCGAAGAAGCAGAAGCAGAATATGAAACAGAAGGAGAAACAGAAGAAGCTCTATCTGAAGCAGAAGCAGAAGAAACAGAAATTGTAGAAAAAGCTGAAGCAGAAGCATCAGGAGAAGCAGAAGAAGAAGAAGGAGAAGGCGAAAGAGAAGGATTAGGAATAGGAGAAGCAAAAGGATAAGCAGAAGCAGAAAGAGACGCAGAAGGAGAAGCAGCACGAGAAGTAGGAGAAGCTGGAGAAACAGAAGCAGGAGAAGCAGAAGAAACAGAAGACGCAGAAGCAGAATGAGAAGTAGAAGGAGAAATTGAAGCAGAAGCAAAAGGAGAAGCAGAAGGAAAAGGAGAAGCAGAAGAAGGAGAAGGAGAAGGAGAAACTGAAAGAGAAGCAGAAAGGGAAGCAGAACGAGAAGCAGGAGAAGCAGAAGCAGGAGAAGCAGAAGCAGAAGAAACAGGAGAAGGAGAAGAAGCAGAAGCAGAAGGAGAAGCAGAACCAGAAGGAAAAGCAGAAAGAGAAGAAGGAGAAGCAGAAGAAGCAGCAGCACGAGAAGCAGAAGAAGCAGAAGCCGAAGAAAGAGAAGCAGAATCTGACGCAGAAGGAGAAACAGAAGAAGCACAATCTGAAGCAGAAGCAGAAGAAACAGAAATAGTAGAATAAGCTGAAGCAGAAGCACCATGAGAAGCAGGAAAAGCAGAAGGAGAAGGCGAAAGAGAAGGATTAGGAGTAGGAGAAGCAAAAGGATAAGCAGAAGCAGAAAGAGACGCAGAAGGAGAAGCAGCACGAGAAGTAGGAGAAGCAGGAGAAGCAGAA
>NW_012304840.1:0-2890 GCF_000151885.1 Dipodomys ordii
TCACCACTATGTCCTCGCTGTGTCCCCTGCTGTGTCCCGCTGTGTCCCCACCAGTGTAACCCGCAGTGTCCCTCTGTGTCCCCTGCTGTGTCCCTTGCTGTGTCCCACTGTGTCCCCCGCTGTGTCCCGCTGTGTCCCGCTGTGCACTGCTGTGTCCCCCGCTGAGTCCCGCTTTGTCCCCGCTGTTTCCCAATGTGTCCTCTCTGTGTCCCCCGCTGTGTCCCGCTGTGTCCCTCTGTGTCCCCAGCTTTGTCCCTCTGTGTCCAAGGCTGTGTCCCCACTGTGTCCCGCTCTGTCCAACGCTGTGTCCCGCTGTGTTCCGCTGTGTCCCGCGCTATGTCCCGCTGTGTCCCAATGTTTCCTCGCTGTGTCCCCCGCTGTGTCCCGCTGTGTCCCCCTGTGTCCCCACTCTGTCCCGCTGTGTCAACCGCTGTGTCCCGCTGTGTCCCCTGCTGTGTCCCCCACTGTGTCCCGCTGTGTCGTTGCTGTGTCCCCCGCTGTGTCCCGCTGTGTCCCGCTGTGTACCCCACTGTGTACCGCTGTGTCATGCTGTGTCCCACTCTTTCCCCACTGTGTCCCGCTGTGTCCCGCTGTGTCACGCTGTGTCCCGCTCTGTCCCCCGCTGTGTCCCTGCTGTGCCCCGCTGTGTCCCCCTGTGTCCTGCTGTGTACTGCTGTGTCCCCCGCTGAATCCCGCTTTGTTCCCGCTGTGTCCCAATGTGTCGTCGCTGTGTCCCCAGCTGTGTCCCGCTGTATTCCCCCTGTGTCCCCCGCTGTGTCCCACTGTGTCCCGCTGTGAACTGCTGTGTCCCCCGCTGAGTCTCGCTGTGTCCCCGCTGTGTCCCAATGTGTCCTCGCTGTGTCCCCCCTATGTCCCGCTGTGTCCCCCTGTGTCCCCCACTGTGTCATGCAGTGTCCCTCTGTGTCCCTGCTGTGTCCCCGCTGTGTCCCGCTGTGTACTGCTGTGTCCCCGCTGAGTCCCGCTGTGTCCCCGCTCTGTCCCGCTGTGTCCACGCTGCATCGACGCTGTGTCCCGCTGTGTACTCGCTATGTCCCCCACTGTGTCCCGCTGTGTACTCCGCTGTGTCCTGCTATGTTCCCGCATTTTCCACGCTGTGTTCCGCTGTGTCTCGCTGTGTCCATCCTTGTGTCCCGCTGTGTCCCGCTGTGTCCCCCGCTGTGTCCCGCTGTGTCCCCGCAATGTCCCCGCTCTGTCTCGCTGTGTCCCGCTGTGTTCCGTGGTGTCCCGCTTTGTCCCCCGCTGTGTCCCCCGCTGAGTCCCCGCTGTGTCCTCGCTGTGTCCCCCTGTGTCCTCCCTGTGTCCAACGCTGTGTCCCGCTCTGTCCCGCACTATGTCCCGCTGTGTCCTCGCTGTGTCCCGCTGTGTCCCGCTTTGTCCCCCGCTGTATCGACGCTGTGTCCTGCTGGGTCCCGCTGGGTCCTCGCTGTGTTCCCCGCTGTGTTCCGCTGTATCCCCCCCTGTGTCCCTGCTGTGTCCCGCAGTGTCCCGTGCTGTGTCCCCGGTGTGTCCCATGCTGTGTCCCGCTGTGTCCTCGCTGTGTCCCACTGTGTCCGGCTCTGTCCGCCACTGTGTCCCTGCTGTGTCCCCGCTGTGTCCCGCTGTGACAACCTTTGCCCCTCTGTGTCCCCCCCTGAGTCCCCGCTGTTTCCCCGCTGGGTCCCGCTGGGTCCCCGCTGTGTCCCGCTGTGTCCCCCGCTATGTCCCCCGCTTTGTCCCCGCTGTGTCCCGCTGTGTCCCCCGCTGTTTCCCGTTGTGTCCCCAGCTGTGTACCCCGCTGTGTCCCTCTGTGTCACACTGTGTCCCTTGGTGTCCCGCTTTGTCCCCCGCTGTGTCCCCCTGTGTCCCTCTGTGTCCCCCACTGTGTCCCGTTGTTTCCCCAGTTGTATACCCCGCTTTGTCCCTCTGTGTCCCCGCTGTATCGCCGCTGTGTCCCGGTGCGTCCCGCTGTGTACCCCTCTGTGTCCACCGCTGTGTCCCGCTGTGTCCCCCGCTGTGTCCCGCTGTGTCCCGCTGTGTCCTCCGCTGTGTCCCTGCTGTGCCCCTCTGTGACTCGCTGTGTCCCACTGTGTCCCGCTGTGTCCCCCCTGTGTCCCCCGCTTTGTCCCACTGTGTCCCTCTGTGTCCCCTGCTGTGTCCCTTGCTGTGTCCACCTGTGTCCCCTGCTGTGTCCCGCTGTGTCCACTGCTGTGTCACCACTGTGTCCCGCTGTGTCCAACTTGTGTCCCGATGTGTCCCGCTGTGTCCCCCGCTGTGTCCTGCTTTGTCCCCCACTGTGTCCCGCTGTGTACCCCTCTGTGTCCCCCGCTGTGTCCTGCTGTGTCCAGCTGTGTGACGCTGTGTCCCGCTCTGTGTACCTGCTGTGCGACAGCTGAGCCCCACTATGTCCCGCTGTGTCCCGCTGTATACAGTTGTGTTCCCCGCTGTGTCCCCGCTGTGTCCCAATGTGTCCTTGCTGTGTCCCCCGCTGTGTCCCGCTGTGTCCCGCTTTGTTCCCCGTGTCCCCTGCTGTGTCCCTGCTGTGCCCTGCTGTGTTCCGCTATGTCCCGCTGTGTAAAGTTGTGTTCCCCGCTGTGTCCCCTGCTGGGTCCCTGCTGTGTTCCGCTGTGTTCCGCATTGTCCCGCTGTGTCCTCGCTGTGTCTCCCGCAGTGTCCCGCTGTGTCCCGCTGTGTCCCCCGCTGTGTCCTGCTTTGTCCCCCACTGTCTCCCGCTGTGTACGCCTCTGTGTCCCCCCGCTGTGTCCCGCTGTGTCCCGCTGTGTCCCGCTGTGTACAGTTGTGTTCCCCGCTGTGTCCCACGCTGTGTCCCCGCTGTGTCTCACTGTGTCCCAATAATCTGTCCCCCGCTGTGTCCCGCTGTGTCCCGGCTGTA
>NW_012304841.1:0-2890 GCF_000151885.1 Dipodomys ordii
GTGTTGGCTGTGTCCCGCTGTGTTCCGTGGTGTCCCGTTTGTCCCCCACTGTGTCCCCGCTGAGTCCCCGCTCTGTCCCCGCTGTGTCCCGCTGTGTCCTCGCTGTGTCCCCCGCTGTGTCCTGCTCTGTTCCCCGCTGTGTCTCCCGCTTTGTCCCCGCTGTGACCCGCTGTGTCCCCCCAGTGTTCCCCGCTGAGTTCCGCTGTGTCCCCCGCTGTGTCCCCCGCTGTGTCCTGCTGTGTCGTCGTTGTGTCCCCCGCTGTGTCCCGCTGTGTCCCCGCTGTGACCCGCTGTGTCCTCGCTGTGTCCCCCGCTGTCTCCCGCGTTGTCCCACGCTGTGTTTTGCTGTGTCCTCGCTGTGTCCCACGCTGTGTACCACTGTGTCACCACTGTGTCCCCTGCTGTGTGCCCCTGTGTTCCGCTGTGTCCCCCGCTGTGTTCCCCGTTGTGTCCCACTCTGTCCCGCTGTGTCCCGCTGTGCCCACACTGTGTCCCGTTGTGTCCACAGCTGTGTACCCCGCTGTGTCCCGCTGTGTCCCGGCTGTATCGACGCTGTGTCCCACTGGGTCATGCTGTGTCCTCCCTGTGTTCCCCGCTGTGTCCCGCTGTGTCCCCGCTGTGTGCCCGCTGTGTCCCGCTGTGTACTTCGTTGTGTCCAGCTGTGTCACCGCTGTGTCCTCGCTGTGTCCCCCGCTGTGTCCCACTGTGTCCTCACTGTGTCCCCCTCTGTGTCCCGCTGTGTCCCCCACTATATGTTCCGCTGTGTCCCGCTGTGTCCCGCTCTGTCCCCGCTTTGTGCCCGCTGTGTCCTGCTGTGTACTCCGTTGTGTCCAGCTGTGTCACCACTGTGTCCCACTGTGTCCTCTCTTTGTCTCCACTGTCCCCCGCTGTGTCCCCCGCTGTGTCCCGCTGTGTCCCGCTGTGTCCCCCGCTTTGTCCCGCTGTGTCGACGCAGTGTTCCCTCTGTGTCCTGCTGTGTCACACTGTGTCCCATGGTGTCCTGCTTTTTCCCCCGTTGTTTCCGCCACTGAGTCCCCTTTGTGTCCCCATTGTGTCCCGCTGTGTCCAGCTGTGTCCTAGCTGTGTCCCCCGCTGTGTCCCGCTGTATCACCGCTGTGTCCCAAGCTGTGTCCCGCTGTGTCCCGCTGTGTACCCCGCTGTGTCCCGCTATGTTCCCGCAGTGTCCCCGCTGTGTCCTGCTGTGTCCCACTGTGTCCTCGCTGTGTCCCCCGCTGTGTCCCGTTGTGTCCCCAGCTGTGTACCCCGCTGCGTACCGCTGTGTCCCCGCTGTTTCGATGCTGTGTCTTGCTGTGTCCCACTGTGTCTTCGCTGTGTCCCCCACTGTGTTCTGCTGTGTCACCCGCTGTGTCCCGCTGTGTCCCCCGCTGTGTCCCGCTGTGTCCCCGAAGGGTCACCGCTGTTTCGCGCTGTGTCCCGCTGTGTTCCGTGGTGTCCCGCTTTGTCCCCCGCTGTGTCCCCAGCTGAGTCCCCGCTGTGTCCCCGCTGTGTCCCGCTGTGTCCTCGCTGTGTCCCCCGCTGTCTCCCGCTCTGTCCCACGCTGTGTCTCACGCTTTATCCCGTCTGTGTCCCACTCTGTCCCGCTGTGTCCCGCTGTGTCCACCACTGTGTCCCTTTGTGTCCCCAGCTGTGTAACCCGCTGTGTAACGCTGTGAATCCCGCTGTATCGAGGCTGTGTCCCGCTGGGTCCCGCTGTGTCCTTGCTCTGTTATTCGTGGTGTCCCCCTCTGTCCCCCGCTGTGTCCCCCGCTCTGTCCTACTGTGTCCCCCGCTGTGTCCCGTTGTGTCCTACTGTGTCCCGTGGTGTCCCGTTTTTTTCCCACTATGTCCCCTGCTGAGTCCCCTCTGTGTCCCCGCTGTGTCCAGCTGTGTCCTCGCTGTGTCCTCTGCTGTCTCCCGCTTTGTCCTACGCTGTGTCCTACTGTGTCCCAATGTGTCCCTGCAGTGTCCCCCGCTGTGTCCTGCTGGGTCCCGCTGTGTCCCCGTTGTGTCTCCACTGTGTCCCGCTGTGTCCCCCGCTGTGTCCCCGCTGTGTCCCGCTGTGTCCCCCGCTGTGTCCCGCTGTGTTCCGCTGTGCCCCCGCTGTGTCCCGCTGTGTTCCGCTGTGTCCCCACTGTGACCCTCTGTGTCCTCGCTGTGTCGACCGCTGTGTCCGGCTGTGTCCCGTGCTGTGTCTCGTTGTGTCCCGCTGTGTCCCGCTGGGTCCCGCTGGGTCCCCGCTGGGGCCTGCACTGTCCCCCGCTCTGTCCCCTGCTTTGTCCGGCTGTATCCCCCGCTGTGTACCGCTGTGTCCCGCTGTGTCCCCCGCTTTGTCCCACTGTGTGCCCGCAGTGTCCCTGCTTTGTCCTGCTGTGTCGCACTGTGTCCCGTGATGTCCCGCTTTGTCCCCCGCTGTGTCCCCTGCTGAGTCCCATCTGTGTCCCTGATGTGTCCTGCTGTGTCCTCGCTGTGTCCCCCGCTGTCTTCCTGTTTGTCCCATGCTATGTACAACTGTGTCCCCGCTGAGTCCCCGCTGTGTCACCGCTGTGTCCCGCTGTTTCCTCGCTGTGTCCCCTGCTGTCTCCCTCTCTGTCCCCCGCTGTGTCTCACGCTTTGTCCCCGCTGTGTCCCACTGTGTCCCGCTGTGTCCCGCTGTGTCCCCCGCTGTGTCCTGCTGTATCCCTGCATTGTCCCCTCTGTGTCCCCGCTATGTCCGGCCGTGTCCTCGATGTGTCACCCGCCGTCTACCGCTTTGTCCCCCGCTGTGTCGCGCTGTGTCGCGCTGGGTCCCGCTCTGTCCCCCGCTGTGTCCCGCTGTGTCCCCCGCTGTGTCCTGCTGTGTCCACCGCTGTGTCTTGCTGTGTCCCCCGCTGTGTCCCGCTGTGTCCCGTGA
>NW_012304842.1:0-2890 GCF_000151885.1 Dipodomys ordii
CAGAGCGGCGACACAGAGGGGACTCAGCGGAGGACACAGCGTGGGACAATTGTGGGACACCACGGGACACAGTGTTACACAGCGGGACACAGCGGGGACACTGCGGGACACAGCAGGACAAAGCGGGGGACACAGCGGGACACAGCGGGCCACAGCGGGGGACCCAGCGGGGGACAGCGGAGACAGAGAGTGTCCACAGCGAGACACAGCGGTGACACAACTGGACACAGCGGAATACACAGAGAGACAGAGCGGGCACACAGCGGGGACACAGCGGGACACAGCGGGACATAGCGGGGACACATTGGGACACAGCGGGACAAAGAGGGAGACACAGCGGGACACAGCAGGCACACAGCGGGGACACAGCGGGACACAGCGGGACACAGTGGGGACAAAGCGGGACACAGCTGGACACAGCGGGACACAGCGGTGGACACAGCGACACACAGTGGTGGTCCCAGTGAGGACACAGCAGGACACAGCAGGGACACAGCGAGGACACAGCTGGGGACACAGCGGTGGACACAGCGGGACACAGCGGGGAACACAGCGAGGACACAGCGGGACACAGCGGGACACAGCGGGGAACACAGCGAGGACACAGCAGGACACAGCGGGACACAGCGTCGATACAGCGGGGACACAGCGTTACACAGCGTGGTACACAGCGTGGTACACAGCTGTGGACACAACGGGACACAGTGGGGGCACAGCCGGACACAGCCGTACACAGTGGGACACAGCGGGGACAAAGCGTGAGACACAGCGGGGGACAGAGAGGGAGACAGTAGGGGACTCAGCGAGGACACAGCGGCACACAACAGGACACAGTGGGAAACAGAGGTGAACCTGCGGGGACACAGCGGGACACAGCGGGACACAGCGGGGACACAGCGAGGACACAGCGGCACACAAAGGGACACAGCGGGAAACAGAGGTGAACCTGCGGGGACACAGCGGACACAGTGGGGGACACAGCGGGACACAGTGTGGGACACAGCTGTGAAACAGCAGGACACAAAGGGACACAGCAGGGGGACACAGTGAGGACACAGCGGGACACAACGGGACACAGCAGGGGGACACAGCGAGGACACCACGGAACACAGCGGGACACAGCGGGAAACAGAGGTGAACCTGCGGGGACACAGCGGGACACAGTGGGGGACACAATGCGAAACAGCGGGGGACACAGCGGGACACAGTGGGGGACAGAGTGTGGGACACAGCGAGACACAGCGGGGACAAAGCTGGACACAGTGGGGTACACAGAGGGAAACAGCGGGGACACAGTGGGGAAACAGCGTGACACAGCAGGACACAGCGGGAAACAGCCGGGGACACAGCGAGGACACAGCGGCACAGAACGGGGGACACAGCATGGACACAGTGGGACACAGCGGGGGACACAGCGATACATAGCGGGGGACACAGCGGGGGACACAGAGGGACACAGCGGGACACAGCGTGGGACACAGGGACGACACAGCGGGACACAGCGGGGGACATAGCGAGGACACATTGGGACACAGCGGGGACACAGCGGGACTCAGCGGGGCACAGCAGTACACAGCGGGACACACCGGGACACAGCGGGGACACAGCAGGGACACAGCGGGGGACACAGCGGGACACAGCGGGGGACACAGGGAGGACACAGCGGGACCCAGGTGAACCCAGCATCGATATGGCAGGGACATAGCAGGACACAGCGGGGAAAAAAGCGAGGACACAGCGGAACACAGCGTGGGACACAGCGAGGACACAGCGAGGACACAGCGGGACACAGCGGGGACACAGCCGTAGACACAGCGGGATACAGTGGCGGACACAGCGGGACACAGCGGGGAACACAGCGAGGACACAGCGGGACCCAGGGCGACACAGCGTCGATACAGCGGGGACACAGCGTTACACAGCGTGGTACACAGCTGTGAACACAATGGGACACAGTGGGGGCACAGCGGGACACAGCGGGACACAGTGGGACGCAGCAGGGACAAAGCTTGAGACACAGCGGGGTACAGAGCGGGAGACAGCGGGGGACACAGCGAGGACACAGCGGGGGACACAGCGGGGGACACAGCAGGGGACACAGCCGGACACATCGGGACACAGCGGGGGAAACAGGGGGGAACCAGCGGGACCCAGTGCGGGACACAGCGTGGACACATTGGGACACAGCAGGGACAGAGCGGGACACAGCGGGGGATACAGCAGTACACAGCGGGACACAGTGGGTCACAGCGAGGGACACAGAGGGGTACATAGCGGGACACAGTGGGGAACACAGGGAGGACACAGCGGGACACAGCGGGACACAGCGTGGATACAGCGGGGACACAGCGGGACACAGTGGGGTACACAGCTGGGGACACAACGGGACCCAGCGGGGGACACAGCGAGGACACAGCAGAACACAGCGTGGGAAACAGCAAGGACACAGCGGGACAAAGCGGGGAACACAGCGAGGACACAGCGGGGACACAGCGGGGACACTGCGGGAACATAGTGGGACACAGCGGGGCACACAGCGGGACACAGCTTGGGACACAGCGGGAACACAGCAGGACACAGCAGGGGACACAGCGAGGACACAGTGGGACACAGTGGGACACAGCGTGGGACAAAGCGGGAGACAACAGGGGACACAGCGAGGACACAGCGGGACACAGCGGCGACACATAGAGGACTCAGCGGGGGACACAGTGTGGGACAGAGCGGGACAAAGCGGGACACTGCGGGGCACAGCGGGGGACACAGCGGGACACAGCGGGGGACCCAGCGGGACACAGCGGGACACAGCGGGACACTGCGGGGCACAGTGGGGGACACAGCGGGACACAGCGGGGGACACAGGGAGGACACAGTTTAGCACAGCATGTGA